>NC_071280.1:0-20000 GCF_023375685.1 Ictalurus furcatus
CAAAAATCACTAGCCTCAAAACGGCCACACAGGCCCTCTTATGCTTAGGGCCCGGCACGTCTCCCGGAGTGCACTGTGACGTGCGGGAAGACAGGCCTAACAGACACATAGCGACAAAAAGAAAATCTCAATGGACGCTGACGGCCCGGAGAAAATTCCTCATTGTCGGGGACTCCAATCTGTCCAGAATGCCACCTTTTCAGAACCCCGACCTACAGATAGAGAGCTATCCGGGGGCCAAATTTGCACATGTAAAACAGATGCTCGACAAAAACACAGTCTCTATTGACACGGAACACGTCATTTTTTCGTTGGGCATAAATGGCAGAACTAATAACGTCAACGAAACAGCCATCAAGGGGCTTCAAGGGCTATTGAGAACGGCCAAAGAAAAATTCCCTCGGGCGGAAATCTGGGTGCCGGTGGTGAATTTTTCTCCTGAGCTCCCGCCCAACGAACAAATACATCTAGATACCCTTAACGCCTACATCACGAAAAACCTCAAACACATTCCGGCCCTACCCGGCTCTGAATTTCGAACCAAAGGTGACCTGATTCATTGGACGGCGGACACGGCCGGTAGCATGCTCCAGCACTGGCTGCGATATTTAAATTAAATCCCCCCATAAGCCTGCATATACAGGAGGGGAATAGAAATGTCATCGTCCTATCAAAAAAATTCCACATCACTCCCTGTCAACTTAGCCTCCTTAATAAAGGCCTAACGTTTATTCCATCGGGCACAACGGGTATAAAGCCACAGGTAACACAAACACGATTCGACCTACAGCAATACCACAGAAGACTAAAATTAGCAGCCTATTTCCATAATGACACACAAAAAGAACCACCTCCGTTCACACCTAAATCTGACTGGACCCCGCCGACGGATAAACTACCCGCAGAACTTCTCAAGCTATTTGAGACGGACCTAAAACTTTTTAAAAACCATTTCAGGCCACCCCGAGAAGAACCGAACCTCACTCCGGGGGAGATCGATGCTCTCAGGGAACTGCAGAACAACAAACAGATTATTTTAAAACCGGCAGACAAAGGGAGTGCCATAGTGATTATGGATCGGGAACAATATTTATGGGAGGGGTACAGACAGCTAAATGACCCTAAATATTATAGGAGATTGAAAGAACCAATCTACCTAGACACCATACCGATGGTTAAAGAAATAACACAAGGTCTTTACACAAAAAAATACATTAACGCGAAACAAAAATCCTACCTGCTGGGGAATTTAGAACCGAGGAGCAGGAGGTTTTACATGCTCCCGAAAATACATAAGGACCGAGCAAAATGGAGCAGGCCCTATGAAATTCCCCCGGGGAGACCCATAGTATCAGACTGCGGTAGCGAGACCTACTACACGGCCGAATTCCTGGATCGTTATTTAAATCCCCTTTCTATGGGCCACCCCAGTTACATTAAAGATACGTACGATTTTGTACACAAGGTGAAAGGACTAAAAATCCCGCCAAAAGCCATCCTTTTCACCATGGACATTGATAGCCTATATACGAACATCGACATCGGAGAGGGAATTCAGGCGATAAAAAACATACTTAAAAAACACCCGGACGCCTCCAGGCCTGACGAGGAACTCATCCGACTTTTAGACATCAATTTAAACAGAAATGACTTTGAGTTCAACGGGGAATTTTTCCTGCAAATTAAAGGCACGGCGATGGGCAAGAAGTTCGCCCCGGCCTACGCCAACATCTTTATGGCAGAGTGGGAGGCTTCGGCTTTGGCCGAATGCCACAGACGGCCCCTTCACTACTTCAGATATCTGGATGATATCTGGGGAGTATGGACCCACTCTGAGGAGGAGTTCAGGGATTTCGAGGCCTCTTTAAATAACCACAATCCGTCCATCACACTTAAATCCACTATTAGTCATGAGTCGGTGGACTTCCTAGACACCACTACGTACAAGGGCCCGGATTTTAATTCGTCACACAAACTGGATATTAAAGTCTTCTTCAAGGAGACCGACACGCATGCCCTATTGCATAAAAGGAGCTTCCACCCCAAACACACCTATTCCGGCCTAGTCAAGTCGCAACTCCTGAGGTTTAGCCGCATATGCACCCGGGAACGAGACTTCATGGAAGCGACGCGAATCCTCTTTAAAGCACTCAAGCCGCGAGGATACAACAGGTCATTTCTTAGAAAAATCCTGAAATCGTACCTGACCAAAGGGACCCAGACGGAGGACACCGTCGTGCCCTTCGTCTTGACATACTCGTCGGCCGCGGTGAAACTGACCAGGGGGGTTAGGTCCAATTTCCGAAACCTGTTGGGACAGACACAGATATTCAAAAACCACAAGGTCATCGCAGCGTACCGGAAGAACAAAAATCTGCAGGACTACTTGATTAGAGCTAAAGTCCGGGCCCTCCACGACGCTAAACCCAAGCATCGCGGGCAATATCTTTACCGAAAAGAATATGTCCTAAACAGGACCACAAAGGAGGTCTTCCGTACTCACCGATCGGGCACCGTGCACACTAAAAATGCGGTTTACCTAATCACCTGCAAAAAGTGTTCCACACAATACGTGGGTGAGACGGGAAACACCATTCTGGTCAGAATGACTCAACATAAACACAATATCCTGAAAGGAAAAGAAAAGAATACCTACCTGGTCCAACACTTTTTGGAGCACGGATGGGACTCATTTAGCGTCACGGTCCTGCAGGCCAACCCGTTGTGGTCTGTGCTTCAGAGAAAAAGAGCAGAAAAGATCTGGATTAAGAAATTAGGTACTATGCATCCCCAAGGCCTTAATGGGAAGTGAATCCATTTGAGCGAACGACATAGATGGCCTGTGCACACAGGTTAGCGCCTACCCTCCTAAAAGCACTAACTTTAACCTTAACCCTAACCTTAACCCTAAAACCTAACCTTAACCCTAACCCTAAAACCTAACCCTAACCCTAACCTTAACCCTAACCCTAAAACCTAACCCTAAGACCTAACCCTAAAACCTAACCCTAACCTTAACCCTAAAACCTAACCCTAAAACCTAACCCTAACCCTAACCCTAAAACCTAACCCTAACCTTAACCCTAAAACCTAACCCTAACCCTAACCTTAACCCTAAAACCTAACCCTAACCTTAACCCTAAAAAACCTAACCCTAACCCTAAAACCTAAAATCTAACCCTAAGCTTAACCCTAAAAGCTAACCCTAACCCTAAAACCTAACCTTAACCCTAACCCTAAAACCTAACCCTAACCCTAACACCTAACCCTAAAAACCTAACCCTAACCCTAACCTTAACCCTAACCCTAAAACCTAACCCTAACCCTAAAACCTAACCCTAACCCTAACCCTAAAACCTAACCCTAACCGCTAACCCAACCCCCAACCCTAAAACCTAACCCTAACCTTAACCCTAAAACCTAACCCTAACCTTAACCTTAACCCTAAAACCTAACCCTAACCCTAACCGCTAACCCTAACCCTAGCCCTAACCCTAACCGCAACCCTAACCCTAACCCTAACCGCTAACCCAAACCCCAACCCTAACCGCAACCCTAACCCTAACCCTAACCGCTAACCCAAACCCCAACCCTAATCGGCCCGTGCCTCATGTCGGCAAAAAAAACTCAGGGACTCACTATCTCTTTCTTATAATCATTCTGCTCAAGTACAACTAGTATAATCATAAATAATCCGGTTATGGGAAATTTAAGTGTAATCATTTATACTAGGGATAAGAAAAATACATATAAGAATACGTTAATGCCAACCAAAAAATCCCTTTGAAAATTACAAACAAATAAAATAATAATCCCAAAAGTGGATATGGCTGGGAGCTAACTTCTTTTAAGCCAAGAGAAGGAGAAAAACATCCATTGGCCATTTCGAATTTAGTCCCGCCTCCCACCCCTATATAAGGGAAGGATTGAAACGGCAGAATCCCATTCATTGCTTCCAGCTCTGAGAGAGAAAGCCCTGAACAACTATTTGTACTTAGAAATCTGCCATTTTTGATCCTCTGTTGACTCATTTGCTTTATTCTATTAAGTTTTATTCATTTTGAACATTTTCTTTTCTTTTTTCCAAACCCTTTTTCTTCTTCTCCTTTATTTTCTTTTTTCTTTTTTGAAATAACAGAACAAGCCTGCCTGAAGAAGGTTCTGAGGGAACCGAAACGTTGCGACGGCTTGTTCATTTTTCTGATTTTCTATTTTTGAACTTTGCGTAGACTAAAGTCTAAGGAAAATTCTTCATTTAATTATATTCATTATTGATTGAAAATACACCTTACTCTTTAAAAAAAGTACATTGATACAAACCAAATACTACTTATTTTCTTCTTCCAACACCAAAAAAATATAAATATATTGAAATTTGACACCAGTAAAAATCCACATTCATTTAAGAACTAAAAGCTTAAGGAAAGTATTCCGTCCACTTATACTCATAGTTTGATTTAAGATACACTGTACTTAAAACAGTACATCGATACATACCAAATAATACTTATTTTTTTTCCCCAACACCTAAAAAATATAAAAACATTGTAATTGGACATTAGTAAGAACCCACATTCAGTTGATACACCGAAAAATTCATAATAGGACACAAAAAAGGTTGTTTAAAAATATATATAAATATATATACTTACCGGAGTCCATCAAACCTCCTGATTCGTTACGACTGAAAGAAAATTACCGAAACATGTTTTGGCCAGAAAGGGACGACTGGACAGTCGTCACACGCAGACGCAAACGTACCGTCCAGGGCGATGTTTGGCCCACGCCCCATACTCATCACAACCCCGTACAGCGTTCACGGGCAGAGAGAGCGCCCTTCTATGGGAACGCGGTCGAATACGGTGGCTACCGAGCCCCACGTTACGCACAGGGGGAGGGAATGCTCTCCTATGCGGACATGGTCAGATACGGTGGCCACGGGAGAGTAGCACCGACTCACCGCGGTGAGTTCCAGCGACGGTCTGGCGGACCGCAATTTTTCGAAACCCGGGCCCTCTCGGGACCCGTTACGTTTACGTCTCGACCGAAAGCCCTCACGAAGCGAGTACGTCACTGGGAACGGGACGGAGTGCGTACGGCGCGCTCGTATCCTAAAGACAAAAACACACGTCCCCAACCTAACACGAAGCCCAAGCACTCCGATGACCCTGACTTTGTCACCAAAACCCGTCTCCTTTTTAGAATTATTAAAATAATACACCACAAAAACAATATTAGCCAGGAACAGCCTCCGTCTATCAGCAAAATTGAAAGACACCTGTCAGAGGTCATCAAACCTGCGTTGCCAAACGCCACGACACGCTCCCTCATTGAGGGCAATGCTAAAAATTGGGCCTACACCACAATGCTGGTTCTCAAGAACCATTACGATGATGCATTGGGGGAGGAAATGGCCAAGCTGCAGCACCTTTCCTCCAAGGATTGGGAAGAATGCTTCAACACTGCCATCGTGTGGGCAAAACGGGGTATTGGCAAAAGGCTCACAGATAAAACTGTGCATGAGGCTCACGGGCTGGTGGGAGAGACGTGGCGGACGGTGCTTCCTCCCACCGATCCGGTTCGGACGGGAGAGGAGACCGAGACCCGGGATCCCTCTCCTACTCCTCCCCGACCACAAAACACACCGGCTAGAACGGTCACGGTGCAGGCACTGATACACACGGAGACGGAATCACGATCTTTGCCCGTGAGGTCCGCTACGGTGTCCACCATGACCGACCCGCTGCACGATTGGTCCCCCGTTAGGGAGGAGGACCCGGACAGCGACTCGGACGTTTCCCTTTGTCTCCTGTCCTCCCCGAAAGTACAACGCAGTCCTCGGCGGCGTCCTAACCCCTGTGTCAGACAGGAAGAGGATGACCTCATCTGCTTCGAGGACCAAGGGGAGCGCGAACCACAGAAGGTCGCTCCGCAAGAGGTGACTTCGAGCCCCACCAAAATCACTAGCCTCAAAACGGCCACACAGGCCCTCTTATGCTTAGGGCCCGGCACGTCTCCCGGAGTGCACTGTGACGTGCGGGAAGACAGGCCTAACAGACACATAGCGACAAAAAGAAAATCTCAATGGACGCTGACGGCCCGGAGAAAATTCCTCATTGTCGGGGACTCCAATCTGTCCAGAATGCCACCTTTTCAGAACCCCGACCTACAGATAGAGAGCTATCCGGGGGCCAAATTTGCACATGTAAAACAGATGCTCGACAAAAACACAGTCTCTATTGACACGGAACACGTCATTTTTTCGTTGGGCATAAATGGCAGAACTAATAACGTCAACGAAACAGCCATCAAGGGGCTTCAAGGGCTATTGAGAACGGCCAAAGAAAAATTCCCTCGGGCGGAAATCTGGGTGCCGGTGGTGAATTTTTCTCCTGAGCTCCCGCCCAACGAACAAATACATCTAGATACCCTTAACGCCTACATCACGAAAAACCTCAAACACATTCCGGCCCTACCCGGCTCTGAATTTCGAACCAAAGGTGACCTGATTCATTGGACGGCGGACACGGCCGGTAGCATGCTCCAGCACTGGCTGCGATATTTAAATTAAATCCCCCCATAAGCCTGCATATACAGGAGGGGAATAGAAATGTCATCGTCCTATCAAAAAAATTCCACATCACTCCCTGTCAACTTAGCCTCCTTAATAAAGGCCTAACGTTTATTCCATCGGGCACAACGGGTATAAAGCCACAGGTAACACAAACACGATTCGACCTACAGCAATACCACAGAAGACTAAAATTAGCAGCCTATTTCCATAATGACACACAAAAAGAACCACCTCCGTTCACACCTAAATCTGACTGGACCCCGCCGACGGATAAACTACCCGCAGAACTTCTCAAGCTATTTGAGACGGACCTAAAACTTTTTAAAAACCATTTCAGGCCACCCCGAGAAGAACCGAACCTCACTCCGGGGGAGATCGATGCTCTCAGGGAACTGCAGAACAACAAACAGATTATTTTAAAACCGGCAGACAAAGGGAGTGCCATAGTGATTATGGATCGGGAACAATATTTATGGGAGGGGTACAGACAGCTAAATGACCCTAAATATTATAGGAGATTGAAAGAACCAATCTACCTAGACACCATACCGATGGTTAAAGAAATAACACAAGGTCTTTACACAAAAAAATACATTAACGCGAAACAAAAATCCTACCTGCTGGGGAATTTAGAACCGAGGAGCAGGAGGTTTTACATGCTCCCGAAAATACATAAGGACCGAGCAAAATGGAGCAGGCCCTATGAAATTCCCCCGGGGAGACCCATAGTATCAGACTGCGGTAGCGAGACCTACTACACGGCCGAATTCCTGGATCGTTATTTAAATCCCCTTTCTATGGGCCACCCCAGTTACATTAAAGATACGTACGATTTTGTACACAAGGTGAAAGGACTAAAAATCCCGCCAAAAGCCATCCTTTTCACCATGGACATTGATAGCCTATATACGAACATCGACATCGGAGAGGGAATTCAGGCGATAAAAAACATACTTAAAAAACACCCGGACGCCTCCAGGCCTGACGAGGAACTCATCCGACTTTTAGACATCAATTTAAACAGAAATGACTTTGAGTTCAACGGGGAATTTTTCCTGCAAATTAAAGGCACGGCGATGGGCAAGAAGTTCGCCCCGGCCTACGCCAACATCTTTATGGCAGAGTGGGAGGCTTCGGCTTTGGCCGAATGCCACAGACGGCCCCTTCACTACTTCAGATATCTGGATGATATCTGGGGAGTATGGACCCACTCTGAGGAGGAGTTCAGGGATTTCGAGGCCTCTTTAAATAACCACAATCCGTCCATCACACTTAAATCCACTATTAGTCATGAGTCGGTGGACTTCCTAGACACCACTACGTACAAGGGCCCGGATTTTAATTCGTCACACAAACTGGATATTAAAGTCTTCTTCAAGGAGACCGACACGCATGCCCTATTGCATAAAAGGAGCTTCCACCCCAAACACACCTATTCCGGCCTAGTCAAGTCGCAACTCCTGAGGTTTAGCCGCATATGCACCCGGGAACGAGACTTCATGGAAGCGACGCGAATCCTCTTTAAAGCACTCAAGCCGCGAGGATACAACAGGTCATTTCTTAGAAAAATCCTGAAATCGTACCTGACCAAAGGGACCCAGACGGAGGACACCGTCGTGCCCTTCGTCTTGACATACTCGTCGGCCGCGGTGAAACTGACCAGGGGGGTTAGGTCCAATTTCCGAAACCTGTTGGGACAGACACAGATATTCAAAAACCACAAGGTCATCGCAGCGTACCGGAAGAACAAAAATCTGCAGGACTACTTGATTAGAGCTAAAGTCCGGGCCCTCCACGACGCTAAACCCAAGCATCGCGGGCAATATCTTTACCGAAAAGAATATGTCCTAAACAGGACCACAAAGGAGGTCTTCCGTACTCACCGATCGGGCACCGTGCACACTAAAAATGCGGTTTACCTAATCACCTGCAAAAAGTGTTCCACACAATACGTGGGTGAGACGGGAAACACCATTCTGGTCAGAATGACTCAACATAAACACAATATCCTGAAAGGAAAAGAAAAGAATACCTACCTGGTCCAACACTTTTTGGAGCACGGATGGGACTCATTTAGCGTCACGGTCCTGCAGGCCAACCCGTTGTGGTCTGTGCTTCAGAGAAAAAGAGCAGAAAAGATCTGGATTAAGAAATTAGGTACTATGCATCCCCAAGGCCTTAATGGGAAGTGAATCCATTTGAGCGAACGACATAGATGGCCTGTGCACACAGGTTAGCGCCTACCCTCCTAAAAGCACTAACTTTAACCTTAACCCTAACCTTAACCCTAAAACCTAACCTTAACCCTAACCCTAAAACCTAACCCTAACCCTAACCTTAACCCTAACCCTAAAACCTAACCCTAAGACCTAACCCTAAAACCTAACCCTAACCTTAACCCTAAAACCTAACCCTAAAACCTAACCCTAACCCTAACCCTAAAACCTAACCCTAACCTTAACCCTAAAACCTAACCCTAACCCTAACCTTAACCCTAAAACCTAACCCTAACCTTAACCCTAAAAAACCTAACCCTAACCCTAAAACCTAAAATCTAACCCTAAGCTTAACCCTAAAAGCTAACCCTAACCCTAAAACCTAACCTTAACCCTAACCCTAAAACCTAACCCTAACCCTAACACCTAACCCTAAAAACCTAACCCTAACCCTAACCTTAACCCTAACCCTAAAACCTAACCCTAACCCTAAAACCTAACCCTAACCCTAACCCTAAAACCTAACCCTAACCGCTAACCCAACCCCCAACCCTAAAACCTAACCCTAACCTTAACCCTAAAACCTAACCCTAACCTTAACCTTAACCCTAAAACCTAACCCTAACCCTAACCGCTAACCCTAACCCTAGCCCTAACCCTAACCGCAACCCTAACCCTAACCCTAACCGCTAACCCAAACCCCAACCCTAACCGCAACCCTAACCCTAACCCTAACCGCTAACCCAAACCCCAACCCTAATCGGCCCGTGCCTCATGTCGGCAAAAAAAACTCAGGGACTCACTATCTCTTTCTTATAATCATTCTGCTCAAGTACAACTAGTATAATCATAAATAATCCGGTTATGGGAAATTTAAGTGTAATCATTTATACTAGGGATAAGAAAAATACATATAAGAATACGTTAATGCCAACCAAAAAATCCCTTTGAAAATTACAAACAAATAAAATAATAATCCCAAAAGTGGATATGGCTGGGAGCTAACTTCTTTTAAGCCAAGAGAAGGAGAAAAACATCCATTGGCCATTTCGAATTTAGTCCCGCCTCCCACCCCTATATAAGGGAAGGATTGAAACGGCAGAATCCCATTCATTGCTTCCAGCTCTGAGAGAGAAAGCCCTGAACAACTATTTGTACTTAGAAATCTGCCATTTTTGATCCTCTGTTGACTCATTTGCTTTATTCTATTAAGTTTTATTCATTTTGAACATTTTCTTTTCTTTTTTCCAAACCCTTTTTCTTCTTCTCCTTTATTTTCTTTTTTCTTTTTTGAAATAACAGAACAAGCCTGCCTGAAGAAGGTTCTGAGGGAACCGAAACGTTGCGACGGCTTGTTCATTTTTCTGATTTTCTATTTTTGAACTTTGCGTAGACTAAAGTCTAAGGAAAATTCTTCATTTAATTATATTCATTATTGATTGAAAATACACCTTACTCTTTAAAAAAAGTACATTGATACAAACCAAATACTACTTATTTTCTTCTTCCAACACCAAAAAAATATAAATATATTGAAATTTGACACCAGTAAAAATCCACATTCATTTAAGAACTAAAAGCTTAAGGAAAGTATTCCGTCCACTTATACTCATAGTTTGATTTAAGATACACTGTACTTAAAACAGTACATCGATACATACCAAATAATACTTATTTTTTTTCCCCAACACCTAAAAAATATAAAAACATTGTAATTGGACATTAGTAAGAACCCACATTCAGTTGATACACCGAAAAATTCATAATAGGACACAAAAAAGGTTGTTTAAAAATATATATAAATATATATACTTACCGGAGTCCATCAAACCTCCTGATTCGTTACGACTGAAAGAAAATTACCGAAACATGTTTTGGCCAGAAAGGGACGACTGGACAGTCGTCACACGCAGACGCAAACGTACCGTCCAGGGCGATGTTTGGCCCACGCCCCATACTCATCACAACCCCGTACAGCGTTCACGGGCAGAGAGAGCGCCCTTCTATGGGAACGCGGTCGAATACGGTGGCTACCGAGCCCCACGTTACGCACAGGGGGAGGGAATGCTCTCCTATGCGGACATGGTCAGATACGGTGGCCACGGGAGAGTAGCACCGACTCACCGCGGTGAGTTCCAGCGACGGTCTGGCGGACCGCAATTTTTCGAAACCCGGGCCCTCTCGGGACCCGTTACGTTTACGTCTCGACCGAAAGCCCTCACGAAGCGAGTACGTCACTGGGAACGGGACGGAGTGCGTACGGCGCGCTCGTATCCTAAAGACAAAAACACACGTCCCCAACCTAACACGAAGCCCAAGCACTCCGATGACCCTGACTTTGTCACCAAAACCCGTCTCCTTTTTAGAATTATTAAAATAATACACCACAAAAACAATATTAGCCAGGAACAGCCTCCGTCTATCAGCAAAATTGAAAGACACCTGTCAGAGGTCATCAAACCTGCGTTGCCAAACGCCACGACACGCTCCCTCATTGAGGGCAATGCTAAAAATTGGGCCTACACCACAATGCTGGTTCTCAAGAACCATTACGATGATGCATTGGGGGAGGAAATGGCCAAGCTGCAGCACCTTTCCTCCAAGGATTGGGAAGAATGCTTCAACACTGCCATCGTGTGGGCAAAACGGGGTATTGGCAAAAGGCTCACAGATAAAACTGTGCATGAGGCTCACGGGCTGGTGGGAGAGACGTGGCGGACGGTGCTTCCTCCCACCGATCCGGTTCGGACGGGAGAGGAGACCGAGACCCGGGATCCCTCTCCTACTCCTCCCCGACCACAAAACACACCGGCTAGAACGGTCACGGTGCAGGCACTGATACACACGGAGACGGAATCACGATCTTTGCCCGTGAGGTCCGCTACGGTGTCCACCATGACCGACCCGCTGCACGATTGGTCCCCCGTTAGGGAGGAGGACCCGGACAGCGACTCGGACGTTTCCCTTTGTCTCCTGTCCTCCCCGAAAGTACAACGCAGTCCTCGGCGGCGTCCTAACCCCTGTGTCAGACAGGAAGAGGATGACCTCATCTGCTTCGAGGACCAAGGGGAGCGCGAACCACAGAAGGTCGCTCCGCAAGAGGTGACTTCGAGCCCCACCAAAATCACTAGCCTCAAAACGGCCACACAGGCCCTCTTATGCTTAGGGCCCGGCACGTCTCCCGGAGTGCACTGTGACGTGCGGGAAGACAGGCCTAACAGACACATAGCGACAAAAAGAAAATCTCAATGGACGCTGACGGCCCGGAGAAAATTCCTCATTGTCGGGGACTCCAATCTGTCCAGAATGCCACCTTTTCAGAACCCCGACCTACAGATAGAGAGCTATCCGGGGGCCAAATTTGCACATGTAAAACAGATGCTCGACAAAAACACAGTCTCTATTGACACGGAACACGTCATTTTTTCGTTGGGCATAAATGGCAGAACTAATAACGTCAACGAAACAGCCATCAAGGGGCTTCAAGGGCTATTGAGAACGGCCAAAGAAAAATTCCCTCGGGCGGAAATCTGGGTGCCGGTGGTGAATTTTTCTCCTGAGCTCCCGCCCAACGAACAAATACATCTAGATACCCTTAACGCCTACATCACGAAAAACCTCAAACACATTCCGGCCCTACCCGGCTCTGAATTTCGAACCAAAGGTGACCTGATTCATTGGACGGCGGACACGGCCGGTAGCATGCTCCAGCACTGGCTGCGATATTTAAATTAAATCCCCCCATAAGCCTGCATATACAGGAGGGGAATAGAAATGTCATCGTCCTATCAAAAAAATTCCACATCACTCCCTGTCAACTTAGCCTCCTTAATAAAGGCCTAACGTTTATTCCATCGGGCACAACGGGTATAAAGCCACAGGTAACACAAACACGATTCGACCTACAGCAATACCACAGAAGACTAAAATTAGCAGCCTATTTCCATAATGACACACAAAAAGAACCACCTCCGTTCACACCTAAATCTGACTGGACCCCGCCGACGGATAAACTACCCGCAGAACTTCTCAAGCTATTTGAGACGGACCTAAAACTTTTTAAAAACCATTTCAGGCCACCCCGAGAAGAACCGAACCTCACTCCGGGGGAGATCGATGCTCTCAGGGAACTGCAGAACAACAAACAGATTATTTTAAAACCGGCAGACAAAGGGAGTGCCATAGTGATTATGGATCGGGAACAATATTTATGGGAGGGGTACAGACAGCTAAATGACCCTAAATATTATAGGAGATTGAAAGAACCAATCTACCTAGACACCATACCGATGGTTAAAGAAATAACACAAGGTCTTTACACAAAAAAATACATTAACGCGAAACAAAAATCCTACCTGCTGGGGAATTTAGAACCGAGGAGCAGGAGGTTTTACATGCTCCCGAAAATACATAAGGACCGAGCAAAATGGAGCAGGCCCTATGAAATTCCCCCGGGGAGACCCATAGTATCAGACTGCGGTAGCGAGACCTACTACACGGCCGAATTCCTGGATCGTTATTTAAATCCCCTTTCTATGGGCCACCCCAGTTACATTAAAGATACGTACGATTTTGTACACAAGGTGAAAGGACTAAAAATCCCGCCAAAAGCCATCCTTTTCACCATGGACATTGATAGCCTATATACGAACATCGACATCGGAGAGGGAATTCAGGCGATAAAAAACATACTTAAAAAACACCCGGACGCCTCCAGGCCTGACGAGGAACTCATCCGACTTTTAGACATCAATTTAAACAGAAATGACTTTGAGTTCAACGGGGAATTTTTCCTGCAAATTAAAGGCACGGCGATGGGCAAGAAGTTCGCCCCGGCCTACGCCAACATCTTTATGGCAGAGTGGGAGGCTTCGGCTTTGGCCGAATGCCACAGACGGCCCCTTCACTACTTCAGATATCTGGATGATATCTGGGGAGTATGGACCCACTCTGAGGAGGAGTTCAGGGATTTCGAGGCCTCTTTAAATAACCACAATCCGTCCATCACACTTAAATCCACTATTAGTCATGAGTCGGTGGACTTCCTAGACACCACTACGTACAAGGGCCCGGATTTTAATTCGTCACACAAACTGGATATTAAAGTCTTCTTCAAGGAGACCGACACGCATGCCCTATTGCATAAAAGGAGCTTCCACCCCAAACACACCTATTCCGGCCTAGTCAAGTCGCAACTCCTGAGGTTTAGCCGCATATGCACCCGGGAACGAGACTTCATGGAAGCGACGCGAATCCTCTTTAAAGCACTCAAGCCGCGAGGATACAACAGGTCATTTCTTAGAAAAATCCTGAAATCGTACCTGACCAAAGGGACCCAGACGGAGGACACCGTCGTGCCCTTCGTCTTGACATACTCGTCGGCCGCGGTGAAACTGACCAGGGGGGTTAGGTCCAATTTCCGAAACCTGTTGGGACAGACACAGATATTCAAAAACCACAAGGTCATCGCAGCGTACCGGAAGAACAAAAATCTGCAGGACTACTTGATTAGAGCTAAAGTCCGGGCCCTCCACGACGCTAAACCCAAGCATCGCGGGCAATATCTTTACCGAAAAGAATATGTCCTAAACAGGACCACAAAGGAGGTCTTCCGTACTCACCGATCGGGCACCGTGCACACTAAAAATGCGGTTTACCTAATCACCTGCAAAAAGTGTTCCACACAATACGTGGGTGAGACGGGAAACACCATTCTGGTCAGAATGACTCAACATAAACACAATATCCTGAAAGGAAAAGAAAAGAATACCTACCTGGTCCAACACTTTTTGGAGCACGGATGGGACTCATTTAGCGTCACGGTCCTGCAGGCCAACCCGTTGTGGTCTGTGCTTCAGAGAAAAAGAGCAGAAAAGATCTGGATTAAGAAATTAGGTACTATGCATCCCCAAGGCCTTAATGGGAAGTGAATCCATTTGAGCGAACGACATAGATGGCCTGTGCACACAGGTTAGCGCCTACCCTCCTAAAAGCACTAACTTTAACCTTAACCCTAACCTTAACCCTAAAACCTAACCTTAACCCTAACCCTAAAACCTAACCCTAACCCTAACCTTAACCCTAACCCTAAAACCTAACCCTAAGACCTAACCCTAAAACCTAACCCTAACCTTAACCCTAAAACCTAACCCTAAAACCTAACCCTAACCCTAACCCTAAAACCTAACCCTAACCTTAACCCTAAAACCTAACCCTAACCCTAACCTTAACCCTAAAACCTAACCCTAACCTTAACCCTAAAAAACCTAACCCTAACCCTAAAACCTAAAATCTAACCCTAAGCTTAACCCTAAAAGCTAACCCTAACCCTAAAACCTAACCTTAACCCTAACCCTAAAACCTAACCCTAACCCTAACACCTAACCCTAAAAACCTAACCCTAACCCTAACCTTAACCCTAACCCTAAAACCTAACCCTAACCCTAAAACCTAACCCTAACCCTAACCCTAAAACCTAACCCTAACCGCTAACCCAACCCCCAACCCTAAAACCTAACCCTAACCTTAACCCTAAAACCTAACCCTAACCTTAACCTTAACCCTAAAACCTAACCCTAACCCTAACCGCTAACCCTAACCCTAGCCCTAACCCTAACCGCAACCCTAACCCTAACCCTAACCGCTAACCCAAACCCCAACCCTAACCGCAACCCTAACCCTAACCCTAACCGCTAACCCAAACCCCAACCCTAATCGGCCCGTGCCTCATGTCGGCAAAAAAAACTCAGGGACTCACTATCTCTTTCTTATAATCATTCTGCTCAAGTACAACTAGTATAATCATAAATAATCCGGTTATGGGAAATTTAAGTGTAATCATTTATACTAGGGATAAGAAAAATACATATAAGAATACGTTAATGCCAACCAAAAAATCCCTTTGAAAATTACAAACAAATAAAATAATAATCCCAAAAGTGGATATGGCTGGGAGCTAACTTCTTTTAAGCCAAGAGAAGGAGAAAAACATCCATTGGCCATTTCGAATTTAGTCCCGCCTCCCACCCCTATATAAGGGAAGGATTGAAACGGCAGAATCCCATTCATTGCTTCCAGCTCTGAGAGAGAAAGCCCTGAACAACTATTTGTACTTAGAAATCTGCCATTTTTGATCCTCTGTTGACTCATTTGCTTTATTCTATTAAGTTTTATTCATTTTGAACATTTTCTTTTCTTTTTTCCAAACCCTTTTTCTTCTTCTCCTTTATTTTCTTTTTTCTTTTTTGAAATAACAGAACAAGCCTGCCTGAAGAAGGTTCTGAGGGAACCGAAACGTTGCGACGGCTTGTTCATTTTTCTGATTTTCTATTTTTGAACTTTGCGTAGACTAAAGTCTAAGGAAAATTCTTCATTTAATTATATTCATTATTGATTGAAAATACACCTTACTCTTTAAAAAAAGTACATTGATACAAACCAAATACTACTTATTTTCTTCTTCCAACACCAAAAAAATATAAATATATTGAAATTTGACACCAGTAAAAATCCACATTCATTTAAGAACTAAAAGCTTAAGGAAAGTATTCCGTCCACTTATACTCATAGTTTGATTTAAGATACACTGTACTTAAAACAGTACATCGATACATACCAAATAATACTTATTTTTTTTCCCCAACACCTAAAAAATATAAAAACATTGTAATTGGACATTAGTAAGAACCCACATTCAGTTGATACACCGAAAAATTCATAATAGGACACAAAAAAGGTTGTTTAAAAATATATATAAATATATATACTTACCGGAGTCCATCAAACCTCCTGATTCGTTACGACTGAAAGAAAATTACCGAAACATGTTTTGGCCAGAAAGGGACGACTGGACAGTCGTCACACGCAGACGCAAACGTACCGTCCAGGGCGATGTTTGGCCCACGCCCCATACTCATCACAACCCCGTACAGCGTTCACGGGCAGAGAGAGCGCCCTTCTATGGGAACGCGGTCGAATACGGTGGCTACCGAGCCCCACGTTACGCACAGGGGGAGGGAATGCTCTCCTATGCGGACATGGTCAGATACGGTGGCCACGGGAGAGTAGCACCGACTCACCGCGGTGAGTTCCAGCGACGGTCTGGCGGACCGCAATTTTTCGAAACCCGGGCCCTCTCGGGACCCGTTACGTTTACGTCTCGACCGAAAGCCCTCACGAAGCGAGTACGTCACTGGGAACGGGACGGAGTGCGTACGGCGCGCTCGTATCCTAAAGACAAAAACACACGTCCCCAACCTAACACGAAGCCCAAGCACTCCGATGACCCTGACTTTGTCACCAAAACCCGTCTCCTTTTTAGAATTATTAAAATAATACACCACAAAAACAATATTAGCCAGGAACAGCCTCCGTCTATCAGCAAAATTGAAAGACACCTGTCAGAGGTCATCAAACCTGCGTTGCCAAACGCCACGACACGCTCCCTCATTGAGGGCAATGCTAAAAATTGGGCCTACACCACAATGCTGGTTCTCAAGAACCATTACGATGATGCATTGGGGGAGGAAATGGCCAAGCTGCAGCACCTTTCCTCCAAGGATTGGGAAGAATGCTTCAACACTGCCATCGTGTGGGCAAAACGGGGTATTGGCAAAAGGCTCACAGATAAAACTGTGCATGAGGCTCACGGGCTGGTGGGAGAGACGTGGCGGACGGTGCTTCCTCCCACCGATCCGGTTCGGACGGGAGAGGAGACCGAGACCCGGGATCCCTCTCCTACTCCTCCCCGACCACAAAACACACCGGCTAGAACGGTCACGGTGCAGGCACTGATACACACGGAGACGGAATCACGATCTTTGCCCGTGAGGTCCGCTACGGTGTCCACCATGACCGACCCGCTGCACGATTGGTCCCCCGTTAGGGAGGAGGACCCGGACAGCGACTCGGACGTTTCCCTTTGTCTCCTGTCCTCCCCGAAAGTACAACGCAGTCCTCGGCGGCGTCCTAACCCCTGTGTCAGACAGGAAGAGGATGACCTCATCTGCTTCGAGGACCAAGGGGAGCGCGAACCACAGAAGGTCGCTCCGCAAGAGGTGACTTCGAGCCCCACCAAAATCACTAGCCTCAAAACGGCCACACAGGCCCTCTTATGCTTAGGGCCCGGCACGTCTCCCGGAGTGCACTGTGACGTGCGGGAAGACAGGCCTAACAGACACATAGCGACAAAAAGAAAATCTCAATGGACGCTGACGGCCC
This sequence comes from Ictalurus furcatus, assembly GCF_023375685.1. Lineage (NCBI taxonomy): Eukaryota > Metazoa > Chordata > Actinopteri > Siluriformes > Ictaluridae > Ictalurus > Ictalurus furcatus. Next base: position 18,010 of record NC_071280.1, read on the forward strand.
GGAGAAAATTCCTCATTGTCGGGGACTCCAATCTGTCCAGAATGCCACCTTTTCAGAACCCCGACCTACAGATAGAGAGCTATCCGGGGGCCAAATTTGCACATGTAAAACAGATGCTCGACAAAAACACAGTCTCTATTGACACGGAACACGTCATTTTTTCGTTGGGCATAAATGGCAGAACTAATAACGTCAACGAAACAGCCATCAAGGGGCTTCAAGGGCTATTGAGAACGGCCAAAGAAAAATTCCCTCGGGCGGAAATCTGGGTGCCGGTGGTGAATTTTTCTCCTGAGCTCCCGCCCAACGAACAAATACATCTAGATACCCTTAACGCCTACATCACGAAAAACCTCAAACACATTCCGGCCCTACCCGGCTCTGAATTTCGAACCAAAGGTGACCTGATTCATTGGACGGCGGACACGGCCGGTAGCATGCTCCAGCACTGGCTGCGATATTTAAATTAAATCCCCCCATAAGCCTGCATATACAGGAGGGGAATAGAAATGTCATCGTCCTATCAAAAAAATTCCACATCACTCCCTGTCAACTTAGCCTCCTTAATAAAGGCCTAACGTTTATTCCATCGGGCACAACGGGTATAAAGCCACAGGTAACACAAACACGATTCGACCTACAGCAATACCACAGAAGACTAAAATTAGCAGCCTATTTCCATAATGACACACAAAAAGAACCACCTCCGTTCACACCTAAATCTGACTGGACCCCGCCGACGGATAAACTACCCGCAGAACTTCTCAAGCTATTTGAGACGGACCTAAAACTTTTTAAAAACCATTTCAGGCCACCCCGAGAAGAACCGAACCTCACTCCGGGGGAGATCGATGCTCTCAGGGAACTGCAGAACAACAAACAGATTATTTTAAAACCGGCAGACAAAGGGAGTGCCATAGTGATTATGGATCGGGAACAATATTTATGGGAGGGGTACAGACAGCTAAATGACCCTAAATATTATAGGAGATTGAAAGAACCAATCTACCTAGACACCATACCGATGGTTAAAGAAATAACACAAGGTCTTTACACAAAAAAATACATTAACGCGAAACAAAAATCCTACCTGCTGGGGAATTTAGAACCGAGGAGCAGGAGGTTTTACATGCTCCCGAAAATACATAAGGACCGAGCAAAATGGAGCAGGCCCTATGAAATTCCCCCGGGGAGACCCATAGTATCAGACTGCGGTAGCGAGACCTACTACACGGCCGAATTCCTGGATCGTTATTTAAATCCCCTTTCTATGGGCCACCCCAGTTACATTAAAGATACGTACGATTTTGTACACAAGGTGAAAGGACTAAAAATCCCGCCAAAAGCCATCCTTTTCACCATGGACATTGATAGCCTATATACGAACATCGACATCGGAGAGGGAATTCAGGCGATAAAAAACATACTTAAAAAACACCCGGACGCCTCCAGGCCTGACGAGGAACTCATCCGACTTTTAGACATCAATTTAAACAGAAATGACTTTGAGTTCAACGGGGAATTTTTCCTGCAAATTAAAGGCACGGCGATGGGCAAGAAGTTCGCCCCGGCCTACGCCAACATCTTTATGGCAGAGTGGGAGGCTTCGGCTTTGGCCGAATGCCACAGACGGCCCCTTCACTACTTCAGATATCTGGATGATATCTGGGGAGTATGGACCCACTCTGAGGAGGAGTTCAGGGATTTCGAGGCCTCTTTAAATAACCACAATCCGTCCATCACACTTAAATCCACTATTAGTCATGAGTCGGTGGACTTCCTAGACACCACTACGTACAAGGGCCCGGATTTTAATTCGTCACACAAACTGGATATTAAAGTCTTCTTCAAGGAGACCGACACGCATGCCCTATTGCATAAAAGGAGCTTCCACCCCAAACACACCTATTCCGGCCTAGTCAAGTCGCAACTCCTGAGGTTTAGCCGCATATGCACCCGGGAACGAGACTTCATGGAAGCGACGCGAATCC
>NC_071280.1:25000-50000 GCF_023375685.1 Ictalurus furcatus
GTGCTACCCCCCTTTGCCAAGATAACAGCTCTGCGTCTTCTCCTATAATACCTGATGAGGTTGGAGAATACATGGTGAGGGATCTGAGACCGTTCTTCCATACAGAATCTCTCCAGATCCTTCACATTTCGAGGTCCACGCTGGTGGACTCTCCTCTTGCAAACTAAGTGTCTGGCAAACTAAAGACGCTCGAGTTTATTTTTGATGAGAGTAGAGGCTTTTTTCTTGAAACCCTTCCAAACAACTTGTGGTGATCTAGGTGACTTCAGATTGTATTTTTGGAGACTTTCTGACCCCAAGATGCAACTAACTTCTGCAATTGTCCAGCTGTGATCCTTGGAGATTTTTGTGTCACTCAGTTGCAGTTACAGGTGCAATCAAAATGATTCAACCCCCATTGCAAATCAGGTTTATTGTCAAAATTGACAGAACATTGTTTAAACCCTTTCCAATAAAGATCTGTAAAGATTATTTGGATTTTACAAAATTATCTTTACACTCTTTATACTTTTTTTATTAAAATACACTAGTTTATATAAGTATAAACATAAGTATTTGGAATGACAAGGCATATTATTTTTCCTACATACTGAAGATCTTGGGGTTGGAGATCAAAAGATGGAGATCAGAGTTTCAGCTTACGTTTCCTGATATTTACATCTAGATGTGTTAAAGAACTTAGAACATGGCACCTTTTGTTTGAACCCATCCATTTTTCAAGTGATCAATAATATAGGCACATGTGACTGGCAGGTGTTTCTTGTTGCCCAGTTGTGTCCTGTTAGATTGATTGTTTGAACAATTAATATCTCTGAATGGCTACTCTTGGTTTGAGCCCTGGGTTTTGCCTGTGAACTAACAACAGCAGCTGATGACAGAAACATTGTGAGAGCTGTGAAGAAAAACCCAAAAACAACAGTCTGTGACATCACCAACGACCTCCACAGGACAGGGGTGAAGGTCTCACAATCCACCATTTGAAAAAGACTTCAAGAGCAGAAATATAGAGGATGTACCACAAGATATAAACCACTCATCAGCAGTAAGAATCAGAAATCCAAATTGGAATTCATCAAAGAAATACAGAGATGATCCACAAAAGTTCTGGAACCAAGATGAACCTCTACCAAAGAGATGGAAAGACCAAAGTTCCACATCCGGAAAAAACTCGTCAATCCTCACATTCCTAGCATGCTTAGTTTTTTTCAGAAAAGCTTTGATATCATCTACATTATATTCATGGCTGCAAAAGCCACTTTGATTTAAACTACATGTTATACTACAGTCAGATGATTCACTCTCACTTTCTACCTCCACGGAATTTAACTCACCTGCAACATCTTTCCTCTTTGCTTGTACATGAGGACGGTTTTCTCCATCTCTTTCTCTGGGGCACCTTGAACACATTCTCTTCCGTTTCCATGTGAGAGCTTTCATCCCCAACTTCATCAGCTAGAGACTGGTCAACACTATCCAATGACACATTACTGTCTTGTGTATCTTTATCACATAAATCTGGCTCAACCTCAGCTTTCTCTTCTTCACCTGGTTTAGCACCGACACCCTGGTGAGAGGGGCCAGCTTCAGGTGTCTCCACCTGAGAAGGTGCTGCTGCTCCCTCTCCCGGTGTCTGCACCCCATCCACCCCAACACCCTCTCCAGCAGTAACCTCGTTACCAGCAGCCTTGTTAGCATCATTACCATTTGCGGGATTTACACGTTTTTCCAGATAGGCCCACACCAGATGACCAGTTAAACCACACCCAAAACATTTCATCATTGTAGTAGTAATGTAAATGACATAATTAAAATCATCCACTTTTACATTCAGTGTCAGATCCAGATCATTATTATCCTTCATGAACATGTACACAAAACATCTAAGAGACACGATATGCTTCACGAGAGGGGATTTACTTGTTATTGCTATCTTCTTAATCTGCGAGACCAGTTTTCCATAGCGAGATAACATTTGGGAAAGAATCTCATCCTTAATAAAAGGTGGAACATTAGACAAGATGACTTTTTTTGACAGGGTTGACAAAGGAAGCACTAAGGTAAACACACCATCAAGCACAACTCCATTGTCCACCATTTCATTGGCCAAATCCACCGTTTTCAGAAACAACACGACGGCACTATTCATACGGGTCGCAGACAGAATGTTGTCGTGTCCAACACTCTCTCCCACGGCCAGACTAACCTCCTCAACGCTGCCGGTAGTGGCTACATTTATAGCATGCCGCCGCGTGAGGGAATCATACTTCCCCGTACCTGAGGCAGCCATGCTCCCAACCACGGAAGCAGTCGCCCAGGTCAGCGAGAAAAATCACACACACACGCACACACACGCACACACACACTCACGCACGCATGCACATGCACACGCACACACATACACACACATGCACACACACGCACACACACACACACACAAAACAAACAAGAGTAAATTTAGAGTATCTCAGAAAACAAAGACCAAAAGGAAATTGTATTTCTGAAGGAGAAAAAGATAGAAAAGGGAACAAGCGAAATTTGGAGCAGTGGCCTCGGCCCACACTCACTCACTACTGCTCCAACTCCGCCCACTCACTCAGTCCATGCGCACGAGAGAGAGAGAGAGAGAGAGAGAACACATATTATTAGGTATGCTCTTATCCTGTAATGGTTAAAGAAAGTGTGCAGAGTGAAAGCAGGGACTCCGGCAAGACTATGACAGCATAACTAAAACGGAGAACCAGAAGGTACACACATGAGGGCTCCCTGGGACATAAGGAGGCCAGACACTCCACCATCAACATACCTGGATGAAGGTGTAAAAGTGGGGGAGCGACAGCATCCAAACATCCCAGTTCACCACAACACTTTATACCTGTGAGCCTCTAGATCTGCTCCTTTACCTAAGAAAAAACTATTCACTAAAAGCTTGTTATCAAATATGTTAAATATGTTTTCAGCCTGGACTTAAACACTGAGACAGTGTCTGAGTCCCGAACACTAACTGTGAAACTAAAGCCTTTTAATTCAATTCAACTTTATTTATATAGCAGATTTAAAAAGGGACATTTCACAGTTTTACAAAAAGTAGCTTAACAGAAAAAACTTCATCAGACCTTTTCCTACATATTTGCCAACTTACATACTGTATCTCCAACTCGGCTAATGGCTTCTTCACACCACTCTCACATAAAGCCCAGCTTTGTGGAGTGTACAGGCTGTGTGTTTCTGCTGGAAATGTTTAGTTCCTAATGGCTTATGCAGACATTTACACACAACTTTACTAAAAGATTGATAAATGATGCCCAATGAGAAAGATCTGGGCAAAGAGCGCAGTCAAAAATGGAAACCTTATGATTTAAGTGAGACAATCCATAGCTATTTTTATGATTTCCATGTGGTAAAAATCCACAGCAATCTAATGGCAATCCTCAGCAGTAGTGAGTGATACTGTGGTGAAGGAACCTCCAAGCAGAGTTGGCCATTAGGATGGATCAGAGGTGTTAAGCCTTTTATAGTCTTAAAAACAAGTAAAAGAATTTAAAAATATATCCTGGAAGAATTCGGTAAGCAGTGCAGCTCTTTTACGATTGGGTATTGAAAAATGAAAAAATGAAGTGATTGTCTAATAGGTGTGCCAGTAATGACAGGTACAGTCATGATTAGCGCTATTCTATCTACATAGCCTCAGGCTAATCTTCAGTGTGCAAACCCTTTCTGAACAAATATATACATCTTATATTTATTCTCCATTTCCATTTACTTTACTTTATAATTCATGTGAGTAGAGAAACACGTGACCAGGAGGGCGGGAACGTGTACAAGAGGCTTATTTAAAGGGGAAATATGAACCAGTGGGATTTAGAACAGGTGCACAGTTCAAGCTCAGAGACTAATTTCATACTGTAGTGTGTAACACTCAAGGTAAGTTCTTTTGGCATACACTCGTAGTGGATAAGACAGATTGTGTTTTTAGTTCTTACTTAAATAAAACAGTATAAGTCTAGGTATGAGCAGCACCAGGAAAGCTTTCACAGTTTTCCAACTGATGGAGCTGCTGAATTATATTTCAGAATGATGAAGATGCTGCTTGTGAGTCTGGCTCTTGTCCTTCTACTGACCAGTGGTGAGTGATTTCAGCTTCAATTCCATTTCAAGTCAAGGCCTATTATCTTGCTCCTGAAACTGCTTCAGACTAATACTTGCAAACTTCAATCGTTATACGTCAATCTTACTTTTATAAAACATTCTGCAAATCTAGTCAAAGTGCTTCTGAAAACCTGAATTCTAGTGAGTTTTGTGAAGAATATTCCATTCACATCTAAGACAATTCACTAAACAGATTTCTAACATGGGATCTTGGGGTTAGAAAAAACATTCAGAATTCAGGAAACACCCACCATATTTGTCAGAAATACCTTTATATCTCTAAAACATTTATTGTGTCTGGTCTCCACAGGTTCTGCTCTTCGATGCCACAACTGTACTCCAATTGGAAAATGTACTATTCAAAACTGCCTCAGTGGTCAAGACACCTGCATCGCTGCAAAAATTTTGACAATCAGTTTTAGTACGTCTAACATTCTACTGATATATTTTATTCTTTCTTATTTTTGCCAGAACTGTCACCTTTCAACATGCCAAAAATTCAACATACTTAAAAATAAAAGTCTTCCAGATTTCTTCTAATATTATATTTTTGAACTGGTGTACTGGGAAATGTAATAACTGCTAAATGGTTTGTTCTCTTTACCTCCACAGCTTCATATATTGTAAGGAAATGTGGAACTCGGGCTGAGTGTTTGAATTACCAGAAAGCCGTATGCTGTGGTTCGGATCTTTGCAATAATGTAAATCCATAAAAATTGCAATTTCCTGAAAATATTTGAGGAACGATCATTTTCTCTTGATTTACAATAATGTGGTTTTCCTCTCAATCTTGTATTCAGCAGCATTATCTGTGCATGGGATTAGTCACAATGTGCAGTGTATAACTCTGAAAGTGATGTGCTGTAGAAATAAAATCATTTCAACAAATACACTCTGTGCAATTGGCATTATTAAGATGTTACAAGTACAGTAGTGCAATGAATTGTGAATTATAACAGCAAACTCTAAAGAAAAATAGCAGGACATCTGTCCATGATCTGAATCTGAAGAGAAAGTGGGTTTTGGTTAAAGAAGAATAAAATGTATGTTTTGAATGTTTAAAATTCCTCCAAGCCGATGTGCAGGACTGATCAACAGTTACCCCAAACGTTTATCTGCAGTTATTGCTGCACGAGGGGGTCACACCACATACTGAAAGCAATCTCATTGGGAATTAAGTCACTTTTCACGTTGCCTGTTATTCTGACCACAACCAGACAGTTATATTGTTTCTGAGTTTAGTCTTTGCTTAGACTTTTTTGATGCTGAAGAAGCAAAAATCTAATGAAACCTTAACCTTCAGACTAATGATTTGCAATGTCTAAACACAATGCTTGAAAAGAAACATGAATATCGAATTTGAAAAGGTAGAAAGGGGTTCTATGAATTAGTTAATGGGTCTCTCTCTCTCTCTCTCGCTCTCTCTCTCTTTATATCAGTATTAAAGTAGTGCATTTCTTACTAATTTGTTTATTAACTTTTATTGCATGCCTAAATGCAATAAAAGTTATTTGCCAGAGTCAGATGCTCCTAAACAAATTATTATATAGTATGAGTTTGTGACTTATCAACAAAGACCTTACTATCATTTCTAATATAATGCATTTAATATGGAAACAAATTTTCACAGAAATATTTCAGAAATTTTTTTTTTATCTAGTTTATACTAAATGTCTAATATTCTGTTCTGTTGGAATTATGCCTCAACTGTTCTTTTTCCCCCGAAACTTTAAAAAATAACACGCCTGCTTCTATACCTTTGGCTTATAGTGTATCTGACTGCTCACTGTCATAAATCCATACAAGGAAATATAAAGAAATCATTTTGACTCCAGATCAGGAGTGGGTAAAGACATATTGGTGATCTGATCTATATTATATATACGTACCCTAGATAATGCCTCTCTGAGGGCCATATTGAAGTAGAACTCCTAAGCATTAGATCACCCCAATTACTCTTGTATACTCTTTCCATGGCATTGTGCTCTTTGCCTGACAAAGCAATTCACATTCTATGTCAAAACATATTTGACAGTTGGGGCCTAATTCTAAAATCACCAGATACCAAATGTAAAACAATTTTGTCTTTCTGCCATCACAAAATAAAAATATATAAACCTTAAGTAATGTAGTCACGGAAGGTATGTACATTTGTCACTCTACATTAATGGTGGGGATCCTTATAGACTGTGGAACAGAAATGTACTCGGTGTGTCTCCACCGATTTATTTCACATTGGAGTATAACCATTTTTCTTTTTTACCATTATGGACGAAACACTGTCTCTGTCTCTCTCTCTCTCTCTCTCTCTCACACACACACACACACATACACACCATCACCAGGGGTCATAAATTTACACGACTTGACTGTCAGCCAGTGGGGACATGGGATGTCAAAGCATAGACAAAAGCTTATGTATTTAGAGACAGTTTTGTGTAAGTATCCTCGTTGGTGACCCATTTTCCGAAATCTTGTTTATAGTTTAAACAAAATGCATGATTCTTTTAAAAAGGTTTTTTTTTTTTTTTCATTTTTTTCATTTTTCATTTTCTTAAGACATATTGTCACTTCAGTCTCCACGACGAATTACACCGATGGTTTTGGCCTTTATTTCAGTAAAAGAGAACAACGACATCATACAGCCTTGAAGGACTGTAGAAATGTTTTACACATCACAGTGTTTTTCTCAACAACGTAGCCAATAAATAGTTCAATTATTTCACAAACCTCAGTCTGTTCATTTCTTGACAGAAGGATTACACATAAATCATACACATAGGGAGCTACAAATGCATAACATGTCCAAAATTCTAATACATCTACCACATTCAGTCACCAGGTCTAATATTTTCTGATAGATTAGTTACACAAACTGATAATCAAAAGTAATTTCAGAAACAAAGATTCACTTAAACCACAAATGTACACATTGGTAGGGATCGTAAAACCCTGAAACACACGACTCGTCCCTTAATTCATTAACATAAACACACTAAGCATTCTGGTCAACAAACCCCCAGGAAACACATGACTCTATCTCTCTCTCTCTAACACACCCACACACTTCAGACACTGTCACCAGAGCTCATAAATTTAAAATTTACACTATCTACAGAACTATCAGACGGGGAAACACGTGTGTAGGACGTTGTGTATAGGCCTACAAGACATCTCCTGAAAAACTAGTCCTCCAGTTTAAACAAAACGCTTGGTTCTTTTAAGCAACACTTTAAACATTTTACATCCTGGGTTATGTTTAGAAGGCATGTAATACGTGCGATTCTTATAAAACACCTTCTTTAAAATGTTTACCTCCTAAAGGGACCTATTTAGAAGGTATGTAAAAACTTTTTCTTTTCTTTTTTTTTTTACATTTCTTCGGGGATATCAATGTTTTTAGGGTATTTATTTCAGTAAATTTTTATTCAGTCATGCCATTTTCTCAAAAATGTAATCAATAAAGTTTCATTTATTTCACAAACTTACATTCTGCTCATTTATGTTCACATTCAACCATCATTTTCTAACAGTGGAAACTTTACGTTGAAAGTAGTAGTGGAAAGTTTACGTTGTCCTAAACTTCCTATCGAGTTTGTACACTCTAAGTACACTTAACTTAATGCCAAATTGTTAGTCTGGACTCTAAAATCTCAGTTGGTGTGCCCCAATGCTCCACCTAAACCTGGATTTTAGCCTGAACTAACCTGGTCGCAGATTTGTGGTAACAAGGATTTAACGTAATCTACTCGAGACAATAATTTCAGAATAATTCAGAATATAATCAAGTCTAATAATTTATTTAACCAGGTATGAAAACATCAGAATCCAATACTACTATTAATAAAAAGAAAGAATTACATGCAACATTACATTCCAAGCAAATTCAAAACATAATAATACAACATAAAGAAAGTGAAAACTTACATACCTGGTAGAGAAAAACTACACACAGTGATTGTGCAGGAAATCTGTCTACAGATTCCCCGAATCTTTGCCCAGCTCTCCCCTAAATACCCAGATGCTCTGTGGTCCACCAAATGTTTGTGATTATAATTTGATGTTTGTGGAAGGATGTACCTTATTTACATACAGGAGGTAATTTGAGTGAGGGACCCTGGGAGGGTATGCCTTTAATAGGTATGTAATATTTTTATTTGAACTGCTGTTGAGGGAATGAGAACATATTTTCCAGTCGCACTGAGACCTTTTGTATAATACAGTAAACATGTATAGGTGACATCTTATTCGCATTAAAACATGTTATGTAATGTATATAGACTTTGGGTGTGTTTAGGGTGATCCTGACAGAGAAAGAAGGGTGTGAGGAAGAAGGAAACAGTGTAGTGACGATCTCTCAGTCTCCACTCAGCATGATGTGCTATCTCAGGTGAGGATACTAATTCTGTGTGAGAGAGTTCAAGTGTTAATTCCCATGAGAGTCCTTTTTCCTCAGAGAGCAGGTCTCTCCAGGTTCAGACATCTTGGCATCAGCCTTACAAAAAAACATTTAAGCAATAAATATTAATAAATAATTGTTACGTCCCTTTGACGTTGGCTAGGGGTAAACGGAGGTATAACATTAAAAGGTGTGTGAGCGGCTGTCACCATGCAGGGAGGCAGTAACCGAAAAAGGAAAACAGACCAAAATCTGCTCAAACAACAGTGATAATGCACAAAGTGAAAAGGTGAAAAGAAAACCCAATATTTGCAATATTTACAAAACCAGTAACAAAATACACTCACACTCCACAGATGAGGCAATTTTATCTTCTCCCAAAGTTCACAAACCACCTGAAAAATGGACTGTTCCCTTCAGAGTGCCATGCGGTCATCCACTCGTCAGTGACTGTGATTCAGAGTCATACCGTCTGGCTGAATTTATAGATCATTACATTAATCCACTGTCTCAGAAACATAACAGCTATATCCAGGACACCTACGATTTTGTTAATAAAATAAAAAAACTTGACTGTACCTGAAACTTTTTTACTATTGATATTAATCACAGTTGGGGTTGCAGGCAGTAAGGGATACATTCTCTAAATATCCAGACAATAAAAGACCAGATAAAGAAATCTTACAACTGCTGGAACTAAGTCGAACACGTAATGATTTTGAATTTAATGGAAAATATTACCTCCAAATTCATGGAACTGTCATGGGGGAAAAGTCTGCTCCGGCCGATGCTAATCTCTATATGAGCAGCTGGGAGGAATCTGCATTTCTTAAGTGTAATCATCTATCAAGGAAATATTTTAGATTCTTGTATGACACATTTGTGGTTTGGAGTCATTCCGAGGAGTTTGGTCATTTTCTGGAGGTCCTGAATTCCCACCACGAATATATTAAAATTACTCAATCTACAAAGGGAGAAAATAGAATTTTTAGACACAAAAATTTTTTTTTTTTTTTTTTTTTTTAAGAATTTCATAGAATGGCACTGAGGGCCTGGCTACAAACGTTTTTTTTTAAAGATAGATAGACAAGCAATTTTGTATAAAAGCAGTTTAATCCTAAACATACCTTCAGGGGCATATTAAAATCTCAACTGATCAGGTTTCACAGAATTTGCAGAGGAAGCCATACAGATATTATTTAAGGCACTTAGATCCAGGGGCTATGTGGGGCATTTCCTCAACATCCCCAACTAAGGCCTGTTTACTTTTCTCAGTAAGAGTTATTCTTGATGTGTAACCAATTAATAGTAGAATATTAATTTCCTAATATAATTTTTAGATGTATATGTTGTACAATTGTAATGTGCCATTCTGTTTGTAGTTAAAATTTAAACAATTACACAAAAAATGACTACATCAATACGTAAAATAATTCACCTACTGTAATGCCAGTAGTTTTTAATGTTTTGAAAATGTGTAGTTTTGAAAAAGTGAACTTGGCAGTGCATAAATCTTTTTAGCAATTGTATAAAATCATTTTTTTTTGAAGAAATCATAGAATTGACTTGAAATTTAGTCACATTTTTGAATAATCAAAAAAATACATACTGCTGATTTGATTATGCAGAGCCAAAATGCCATAATATGAAAAGATGTCCTTTTGTTTAATTCAGCAGCATTTAGACAGTTAAAGTACAATAAATATCAGTGTAAACATATTACATTCACCACATATACGCACACGTCCTTCAATCTGTCAAAACAAATGTATTACAAATGATATTACAAAAAAAAGCACTTGAATAACTGAAACCAGTACCCTGAAAATGCTCCAACATTTCCCCACGTTGAATTCTATAAAATACATTTATATACACATTTAAAATCTACAACACCTATAGACCCTAAACCAAGTGACTGACAGATCACTCAATAAAAATAAATAAATAAAAAACAAATGTTCAAGTGAGAAAGAAACGATCACTTTAAGTGCAAGACAAATGTCAGTAATGTTTAGTGGGTTTGTTAACATTGTTTAATTAAAAGCCCCAAACAAGAAAGACTTTATCGCACTTTAGGACAGGCTCTGATTTCATTAACACAGTGTTGGTGTTAGATATACTGCTGCTTCAATTTCTACTGTATTTCAACACCAATACAGCATGTTGAGAAACTTCTGGAACCTTCTCAGAATCTATATTCAAGTATATTATAACGTTTGATGTTAAAGTGTTTAGCATTTATTTGCAAAAGTAAATTTGAAGAAATTGATGGATTTTTCATGCATTAAACAAACCTGCTCTTATACGTACCAGATACGACCGTGGAACAGATTTTATATTAGCTAATATAATTACAGCCTGTCTAGATTAGTTACATAATTATTTATAATAAATTAATAATTTGGTATGTTAATATGCAATAGTGCATCCCTATTCCTATGTTTGTTATATTTGCAACAATAAACTATTATGAGGCCATGAGGACCAATAACGACACCTCATATAGCTATGAGAGAGGGAGAGGAAGGAAGAAAGAAAGAGACATTTCTCACTTAATAGCTCTTGCCACTTGATACCACTGAGTGTGTACACAGATTTTAAGAGTTACTACATAACACACAGTGCTACACTTATAAACACACTCATCCTTCCTTCATCCAAACTAAAGTAATGCTGACGTCGGACATCGTTACACATCGTAATCAGGAACAGGTGAGTAACTGATTCCTCCAGTGGACGGGGGAGAGGACTGGAATGGTAACAGCCAACACAGCACAGAGCCTGCAAACACACACCAAAGGTGCATATAAACGTGAAATATTTAACAAATGTGCCTTTAAACAGGAACGATTTAACAAATATGTCTTGAGAGCAACAATGAAAGAGGATTATTTTAAAGTGCTGTGCAGTGGTCTCGGCGTCAACGTTATTAGATATGATTCACAGGATCAGCATCTCCTAAAACACATTAAATATGTTTCTACTGAAATGTGTGTGATGTGTTTAACAGGGACAGATTACTGAAATCTATGCATGAATCTAAGCAGGGCTCTGCTTCCCTCATTGCTGTACATGAACCAATGCATGGAGTCCTGACCGTCCTGCAACCCACCACATGAACATCAAAATGTATGCATTTCCTTTCAAATCCATGGAGTGTTTGAGTAGCCTCTGAAACCCAGTAAGCAATCTGACCTTAAGCAACTTTCTTGCTGTTCTCCTCACAAACCAATCCAACACACTGTCAAAGTCCAGCTCTTTAACGTGCTAGGACTCGAGCGCCAGCAGTGACTGCATGTTGAGTGTTCTTTAGTCCATTTTATTTGCTTTTTAATCTCACACAGAGAAAATTACATTCTCTGGCTTCTTCCTCTTAATTTTTCCCCCACTGATGCAAGACTGCTTTTCAGCCACTTATTTATCCTCAGTAAGAAACATTCAGGACTTAATTGACTGTACATTCAGACCCCCACACCAGTAACATTTCCCAATTTATTTCAGATTCGGCTAAGTTCTATGTATCATGAATAATAATAATAATAATAATAAATATTATTATTATTATGTTTCATTTATATAGCACCTTTCCAGACCTCAAGGACATTTGAACAATAGTAATACAATGATAGCGTAATGACCTAATTCACCTCAAATCTACAGGTACAGCTAAAAAAAAAAATTATATCATGGAAAAGTTCATTTTTTTCCATAAATTAATTGAAAAATTTCATATATTCTAGATTCAATACACTTAGTGAAATGTTTCAAGCCTTTCTTATTTTTAATCTTGAAGATTACGGTTTACTCATAGAAAATAAAAATCCAGTATCTCAATATCTTATCTATAATAAAGAATTCATAACACAAATGTGGACCTGGTCGGGGCTTTAATCCTTTTGCATGAATGACTGCATCAGTGCGGCGTGGCATGAAGGCGGTCAGCCTGTGGCACTGCTGAGGCGTTCTGGAAGCCCAGGATGCATTGATAGCGGCCTTCAGCTCGTCTGTATTGTTGGATCTGGTGTCTCTCGTAGATTCTCTATGGGTTCGGGTCAGGCGAGTCGTCTGGACAATCAAGCACAGTAATACCACGGTCAGTAAACCAGTTACTAGAAGTTTTGGCACTGTGGGCAGGTGCAGAGTCCTGCTGGAAAAGGAAATCAGCATCTCCATAAAGCTTATCAGCTGATAGAAGCATGAAGTGCTCTAAAATCTCCTGGTAGACGCTGCATTGACTCTCGACTTGAGAAAACACACTGGACCAACACCAGCAGATGACATGGCTCCTCAAATCATCACTGACTACGGAAACTTCACACTGGACTTCAAGCAGCTTGGATTCTGTTCCTCTCCACTCTTCCTCCAGACTCTGGAACCTTGATTTCCAAATGAAATGCAACGTTTACTTTCATCTACCCCGTGATTGTGGTTGTGTACTGAAACAGACTGAGAGATTAAAGTCTCAGGAAACCTTCGCAGGTGTTTTGAGTTAATTATCTGATTAGAGTCTTCTCAGGTCAACATTTCTGTATTATAAATTCTTTATTCTAATATTTTGATACTGGATTTTTGATTTCCATGAGCTGTAAGCCATAATCGTTAAGATTAAAACAAAAAAAGGCTTGAAATATTTCACTTCATGTGTAATGAATCTAGAATATATGAAAGTTCCACTTTTTGAATTAAATTTTGGGGAAAAAATGAACTTTCCCATGATATTCTAATTTTTTGAGATGCACCTATATACTCATTGAGGGCCCCCAGTCTTTCGTCTTTCTCCTCTTCACATTGACAGAAAATGCTGTAAGAGAGTTTTGAAATAAATGTCTAATTTTCTACTGTTTAACTGATAGCAGTGAGTTGTTGGTGTAAGCTCCTAAAAACAAAACTCTATAAATGCTCCGTCAGTTACTGATGTACGAAATGACTAGCACTATGATGTTGATGGCAATATTAGCAGGAAAGTGCAAGCTTTTGAAGCAGATCTGAGCATAAACAGAGAACTGCACATGAGTGTGAGCAGTAAAGGACACAATACTGTAAATAAAAGTTTGCAAAGAAGGGAATAAATTCATCCATACGTGTGTGTTCACTTACGGAAAGATACGCACTCTTACCTCTTCCAAACACCTCCCTCAGCAAAGCCACTTTCGGTTTTCGGGTGTGTGTGGTGTGCACTGACTGTCCGCTGTTGGGTCTGTCCTTCATCAGTCTGTTTCTCATCTGCTCAATAGGGGTCTCATCTGTTATAATGGACACCAGCTGGAGAACAAACAGGCTCATGGCAAAATGGGACATCATCACATAATATGAATAATATATACACGTGTTTGTGTGTGTGTGTGTGTGCGTGCTTTCTATTGGCCCCATAATGAAATACTGAAGTAAGGTACACACCTGGTCATAAAATATCACCAGGACAAACACGCCAAACAGAATGGACTCCACTAACAAGATGATGTAATGTGCCCTGTCATACAGAGGGAACAGTGACCAGATGTTGAACATCGTCAAAGCAAGAAAAATATATAGAATAATTCATAATCTTACAGGTTTACATCACCTAGAACGTATAAACTTTAGCAAATTATTATTCTAAAGGGTGCATTCGTTTTTTGTTCTCTCTCTCTCTCTCTCTCACACACACACACACACACACACACACACAGAGAAACAGAGTTGAGCATCTTGCAGAACCAGCCACAGTTCATCTGGAGACTTTGACTGTCACAGTCACTTCTTATGTTTGCAGTGAAACCCAGCAGGAGTTATTGTGTTTTTAATCTGAAAAGTGTCTCTTACACAAGATGCTTTCTTCACTGACATACAAACATTCTTCTGTAAGATTTAGTTTAGTGCTAGAAAACTAAAGTTTGGGGAATCTGAAATGTTTTCCTACTGACTTGATAATGTAGAAGTCATAAAAGGCAAAATCTATAACAAAGTTTGTACTAAAAAATACTGGAGTGATAGATTTATTTTTCTTACTTACACTATTAGATGCTTACTGGGAACATCCTCTCCTCCGTTTTCTCCATCTCTTTCACTTCGTATACGCCACACCCATGCTGACACCACCAGAGCCATGGAGTACAGGCTGGCCATGCCTTTGGAGACATTAAAGATAACAAAAAAAAAAAAAAACAGGCTTGTTAAATCCTGACCACGCGACTCTCATTATTTAAAACAAAAAAAAAAAGTGTATTAAAAGTGCACTATACAATAAACTTTCATACAACACAGTTATGTGTTTATTTTTTTTAATTCTCATAGCACAAAATCACACACTAAAACACCATTTGTTTTGGCATTTCCTTTATCCACTACTGACACAGAAACCATTCCTTGATCTCAGCAGGTAAAGGATGAGAAGTCTGGGGTCCGGCAGAAGCAAGACTTGAACACACAAGCTACTGCTGAGAAGCACTGACCACTGGCTCTAATGCCAACATCGCCCCACTTCTTGTTTTGTAGTTAAGAACATTTGGATTAATTAAGCAATATAACATTGGCAAGTGTGCGGTTATACTGAATAAATATACTGAATAAATATTCAGTATAACCACTTGATTGTGAGTGCACTGTTGGCAGTGGTGGCTTGATGGTTAAGGCTCCAGCTCTGGGTTACTGATCAGAAGGTCAGGGGTTCAAGCCCCAGCACTTTCAAGCTGCCACTGTTGGCCACATGAGCAAGGCCCTTAACCCTCTCTGCTCCAGGGGACGCTGCATCATGGCTGACCCTGCGCTCTGACCCCAACTTCCTAACATGCTGGGGTATGTGAAGGAAAAAAAAAAAAAAGAATTTCACTGTGCTGTAATGTACACGTGACCAATAAAGACTCATCTCATCATGTATTTATATTTTCAGTTGGTACCTTACATTGACTACTTATACTCACTGGTCACTTTAATAGGAACACCTGTACACCTACACAGTCATGCAGTTTTCCAATCAGCCAATCATGTGGCAGCAGCACAATGTATATAATCATGCAGATTCAGGTCCAGAGCCTCAGTTAATGTACACATCAAACATCAGAATGGGGGTAAATGAGATCTCTGTGACATTAACTGTGAAAGATGTAGGTGCCCAGACCAGGTGATATTTTTCCAGTTTTCCACTGTGCAGTTTGAGTGAGTCTGTCCCCATTATCGTCTCATATTCCTGTTCTTGACTGGCAGGAGTGGAAGACAAAGTAGTCTTCTGCTGTTGTAGCCCATATACCTCTAGGTTCAATGTTTTGTGCATGCTGAGATACTTTTCTGCTCACCATGGTTGTACAGAGTAATTATTTGAGTTTCTCCATCCTTCCGGGCAGCACAAACCAATCTGGACATTTTCCTCTGACCTCTCTTATCAACAAGGTGCCTCCACCCACAGAATTGTCACTCACTCAATGTTTTTCGCACCATTTTTTGTAAACTCTAGAGACTGTAGTGTGTGAAAATCCCAGGAGATCAGCAGTTTCTGAAATTCTCAAACCAGCATGTCTGGTACCAACACCCACACCACGGTTAAAGTCAGATCACACTTCTTCATTCTGATGTTTGATGTGAACATTAACTGCAGCTCCTGAGCTTTATTTGCATGATGTTATGGATTGTGCCGCTGCCACATGATTGGCTGATTAGATACCTGCATAAATGTGCAGGTGTTCCTAATAAAGTCAACAATGGGTACACATTACTTTGATTAGAATGGTAGCTCAGTCAGTCATGACTCAAAGCTCTAAACTCTTTTCCTGACAAAAAAATTTATAAATAACTAGGGCTGCACAATTAATCGAATATCGATTTTGACGGCCCACAATTACATGAACATGATTGACTGCGATATTGACGGTTAAAGTTCGTCCTCCACTCATAGAAAACTCCGCTGTTTTCTCCACTCAAATCAAGCGCTTCCTACACTTACAGCCAATCACATAGAGCAGAGCAGGAATGACATCATTCTGTAATGCCAAAACCCGGAAATGGAGTTAGCATTTTAGCGCTCGAGCTGCCAGCTTCGCTGCGAGCTCCAGCACTTGCGCGAGGGGAAATCATGACACTAGCACGATGCTAAGTGGCACTACAGAGGTTGTTGGGGACATTAAACCTCATGACGCCGAACGGGAAAAAACTTTGCAAATAAACTCAGGACTCTACAGGGCGACCATTTCACTCGCATTTGCGACTGAAGTACTTTGTGCGACTGTGACTAAATATTTATTTGCACCGGTGCGAGTGACCTGTTCGGAGTTGTATAATACAATCAGAATAAAAACTACAGGAAGTACAAAATGCATCTACACCATGGAACAGTTACTTTCACACTGCTTTTCATCTTCTCAGTCAACCGAACAAGTGTGCAAATACTACAGAGAAACCATTATGATGACGAGTAACACTGAACATCATCTTCTTCTCTCAACTTCCCGATCTCACAACCGCCATCTTTTATTGATCCCGCACTATGTTCCTAAATTCTGCCATAATTGACAAGCTCAAGTTTTCTCATGCCTACTTTTGTGTTATATTGTGGCACATTAACGCTACCATCTCTAGAAAAATAAATAAATAAATAAAATAATACACTTCAACTGTGCTCCTAAATTTTTGTAATCTCCTAAAAGAAACTGTCTTGCGTCTCTCCTCCTATAAACAGTTATTGCCTTTTCTGCAGATGCCTGAATTGTTTTCATTTGTTAAAAATTGTTATATTTGATGCATATTTTCATTTGGTTGATGGCATTTTTATTTATCCTATATTTTGGGTACAATTTTATTTATATTTTGCTTCTACTAGATGATGCACTTTAAAGATCAGTCTAATACAATAAAGATTTGTACATTATCAGGAATGTAGCACAACATGGTGGTGAAAGCAGCGGTCTGTTTGTGAAAGTACAATAAAAATGTTGTCCCTAAAATCAATGAATAATTGTGATAAATAATCCAGATCTCAATATTGATCAAAAATAATCGGGATTATCATTTTGGCCATAATCATGCAGTCCTATAAATAACACTTGCAAAAATTATTCAAGTACAATTTTGTATTTTACCTATTAATTAATAATGCTGTACAAGGGCTAGACCAATGCACTATTGGTATTTGAATTCAATCCAGCTTTATTTGTATAGCACTTTTAACAATGGACATTGCCACAAAGCAGCTTTACAGAAATATATATATATTCAGAATATAGATTTTAAATGATAAATTTGTCCCTAATGAGCAAGCCAGAGGCGACGGTGGTGAGGAAAAACTCCCCGAGACAATAAATTATCTCCCTGAGACGAATTATCTGTTGCGCTACATGAAGTTGCACTTCAGGTGTCTCACAGCTTGTGTGCTCTTGACATGAACAAGTAGTGTTCCCACCCCCAGTCTGGGCTGGTGAGAGGGAGACCCACCGTCCGACTGGCCACACCTACATTGAAGCCACTTTTCCACTGCACAGTACGGCTCAACTCAACTCGCTTTACTTTAATATGCTTGCTTTTCCACTGCGCTTTAGTTTCGCCTCAACGCGGGCGCCATCTTCCACTCACCTTCATGCAGGAATAATGTAGTATTATCGAAGCTCTGTACAAATACACGCTCAGGGCGTATTCCAAATGCCTTTCCTGTTCACTGAACACGGACCCTATCAAGGATGTGAAATAACAGCGTTCTAAAACCCACGTAGTGCTCGATATGACTCGATAAATGCTTGTTTGGAAATCGGTAACAAGTGATTTAAAAATCTAACCTTCGTTGTAGTTTTATCTGTAATGAAATAAACGATACATTATTTTCAATTAATAGAATATTACCGTACGCAAAGTATGTATTAAATGACACATTTATTCGGGAACAATACAGAACCGCTCGTTAAGGAGAATTCCCTACTCCCTCAGTGCGTGGCTCACACTTAGCATCGGCTCGGCTCGCTCGGAACCTCGACTGAGGTGGTACTAAAAAAAGTACCAGCTACTATCCACAGTGGAAAACCACCATTACATTCTTGGCTTTTGGGAGACGCCCTTATCCAGAGCGACTTGCATTTATCTCATTTATACAACTGAACAGTTGAGGTCAGCTTGGCACTGCTTTTTTAACTCACAACCTTCCGATCAGTATTCCAACATCTTAACCACTGAGCTAGAACTGGGCCCACATCTACAGCACAGGCTCTGGCTCCATGGTCTCTACAGCACAGGCTCTGGCTTCAATTTTCACAACATGGTAACTTTCAGTTGGAACAAAAAGAGGCTTCAAAACACAACGGAAGTGAATGGTGTCATGTCAAATCATATCATATCATATCATATCATAATTATATATATATATATATATATATATACACACACACACACACACACACACACACACACACACACACACACAGTAATTGATCTGAACATTCTACTTTCTATTCTCCTGTCAAACCTGCTCATGACGTAGTCAGCAGTGTTACAGTACTCCATCTTCATAGTAAAGTATTATAAATTAAAGCATAACTAAAGTAACTAAACAAGCCCTTCACACTCACCAGTATAAAAGAGAAATTGGATGAAGTACTTCTGGTTGAGCTCTCCAACACAATTATTGATCCTAAAGATCATTAGAGCAAACATTCACACAAAAACAAACCAATAAATAAAGTGAATAAAGGAAAAGATAGCAGTGTGATTGAAAACAGTCTGAAGAATTTGAGAATAGACAGAGATAGATGAAGGAGAGTGAGACTGACCACGGGCAGTGGTGATCCATGCGTCTGATGCAGCGCTGACACACTCTACAGTGATGTGCACGAGGAGGACGATATGTTTCACAACGACTACACACAGTCCAGCCTTCACAACCCTTCACAACAAATCAAATCAAACAAAAACAAAAAAACAGTTTTCATAACAACACTATACATTTTAAATTTGCCTAAACAAAAATTTAGATTCACAGAACACAGAAAAACTCCGCCCCGAACAACACACACAGCAATATTAATCATTAATGTGGGACATTCAATAATGTACAAGATTTATTTTATAATAAAATCCTGAATTGACATTTTTAGTTGGAACTTCTTTCATGGACATGTTAGTCCATTTTCGATTTGGTTAATTGTTTCTTACATTACTCACATTCACTTACCCGCTTTAATCCAGCTCGCACATGTGTACACTTGCAAAGCTTCAACTTCCATAATATCGTCTTTATTAAGCAAATTTTCACCTTTATTAATTAAAGCCATCGCTCGTCATCACATGAATCACTAACTAACCGCCATAAGGACGTCAGAGCAATACAAACCACTAACTTCTGACAGGAAAAAGCAGCTTAACTTTAATACTATTCAAATCCCACAAATGACTAACAAAAGCAGAGTTAGAGGTATAGGACAGTGAGTATCACTGCCGTGATATTGTTTAAGCAGCAGGTACTGTATGTTTGACATATTGCACAGTAAAGTGTTACCTCACCCGGTCATTCACACGACTGGACTGAGACCTCAAGTCTGAGAAATCAATGGCTGTCTCAGGAAGAGGAACTATACCTGAAAAAAATTTTAAATAACCATCTCTCAAATGTGTGCAGCACATCAAATATATTCAGAACATGTGTGTGGTGGCCAGGGAAATCCTTCTCATGGTCAAACTGTGACCTTTTCTACTGTATAGAATTGTAAAAACTACAGAATTTCCTGAACGTTTTCCATTCAGTACATTTCTCAACCAGAACTAATGTTACGTAAAGTTAAGCAGAATTTTAAATTCTCTCAAAAGTGAAATAGGAGAAAATCACATTTACATTACATTTTAAGCATTTAGCGGACACCGTTATCCAGAGCGACTTACATTTATCTCATTTATACAACTGAGCAGTTGAGGGTTAAGAGCCTTGCTCAGGGGTCCAGCAGTGGAAGCTTGACAGTGCTGGGGCTTGAACCCCTGACCTTCTGATGAGTAACCCTAAGCCTGTAACCACTGACCACCACTGATCCACATTTAATGATTTCATTCCAAATCCACTGAGAAACAAACAGATCCCCTAAAAGCTCCTGCTATTTACTGATTTCATCTGAATTTAATATGCGATAAATAAGGTGTAACCGTATAATATTTTATGTTAAACACAATCAAAGAATGATGCATTGACAACGGGAAACGAGTTCTCATTGTGATTATTAGCATCATCCACCTCAGTCTAACCCTAACCCACCAATTTCAAACCATAAATTAGTTTTATAACTATGATAACAATATAAAACAACATAATCTAGATAGCTGTTGATCGTGATCTACCTGTGCATTCTCCGGACCACACTTTAAGAAGAACAGCTCAGAGAAGCATTATATATAAACATTAAACACACCCAACCCGCGGTTTGGTTAAACCTATACCCATGACATTAGACAAAAGAAATGAGGTACAGGTTGTGTGTAATGATACAGGTACAGGTGTGGAGATGAATCTCACCTGGGTCAGAGAACACAGCTTTTGAATGACAAACCAGAAGTAGCAGTAATATGACATTAAAGACAGATCCATGAAGTGTGCACCATATACTGTAAAGAAAAGGACAGAAAACACCTTAAAATATGAATTTATTCACAGTTTAGAATAATGCCATCAAAAAGGGGGAAAAAACCTCCACAAAACAAAGCTTTAAACAGGGCGCGCGCGCGCGCATACACGCACACACCATCTGGAGGCAATACAAGTACTAGCGTGTTCTGTGGATGTGGGAGGAAACCGGAGAACCCGGGGAGAACATGCACAGAACCTCCACACAGACAGTAACTCGAGCTGTAACCGAACCGGACCCTGGATCTGTGAGGAGGAGGAGGAGGGACACTACCTGCTGCAGCACCGCGTCACCCCGCTTTATTTTATTTTAAATACGACATAATGATGGAGACTTACCTTCCAGAGTAGGCTGGGATCAGAACATACTGGATAACAACGTAGTCGGCGTAAAATACGCTAAAATAAGTGAGAATGAGACAGATAAACCCGCACGGGTCTCGCCTACAGCGCAGCAGAGCCATCTTACATCTTATCAACTTCCGGGATTAGGCTCGGATGGTCCAATCACGATCGCGGCTAAGTGTGACGTAATATTTCTTAAACGAATCATTGACCGGCGTTTCAAATTTATTATTATTAAGGTTAGTCATAAAAGTAGTAATAATAAATAATAAAAATAAATAGAAGAAAACAATCAAATTGTTTAGATTTGATTGGTTAATGTCAGACACTACACACCCTGGTTTATGATAATGGTAAACTGAATACTGGCCTCTGATTGGGTCTGTGTGGCTTGAGCTTTTGCTACCACACTTTTCAGGAATAAACGAGTGTTGATATGTCTATTACTCTGATCTAAATCAATCAAACATGCCACAAAGTGTAACGTTTAGAGCCTAAATAACCTTCACACATCAATCCTCTTATCAGTGTAGTCACCTTGGTGGCAGTACATCAGAATACAGAGTACTAGAATATTAAAACTGCTCATTCTTTCTACAACAGAATTATCAGACATGTGCAGTAATTACCCGCTGAATCCACATGATGGAATTTAAAAAACTGAAAAATTAGAAGAAAAAACCTGGACTCAAATGGTTTAAAATAAATAAATAAATAAATTAATTAATTAATTAATAATAAGGAGTATACATTTCACACAGGAGGAGCAAAGTAAAAGAAGCAAACACACCTGCTTCAAGACAAATATATAAATGTACGTTTGATACACCAGCACTCTGATGGAATGATAAAGGTCTTTATTTTTCAGTTACAGAACAACAAGTTTCTCATTAAGAGCAATCTGAGCTTGAGTGAGATTCGCCAGGTACGTCACCATCAGGAGGTCCTGCAGAAAACAGATTATAAAATAAGCACAATAAACAACAAAAAAACAAACAGAGGAACTCTTATAAAGACCATAAAGAGACACTTACATTAATGTTGGAGTTGAGCATGCTCTCAAAGTCCTCTGCTGAGATCTTGGGTACTTTTTTGACCAGATCCATTAGATAACGGCCAACACTGTTATCTGCTATCACCTTTCCAGACTGGTACCAAATAAAAACATAACAGAGTAGATTTGTATTTGTATAAAAACACTTCAATTCATTTGTATCGTAATTAAAACAAATCTGAACTCAAAGAGCAAATTTCACATTTTCTTTTAAACTCCTCACATATGAATCTTTATCATTAGCATGTGTTCTCCAACAGCATCCCAGATTTCTTTTATAATCAGTTCCGAGTTGACTTTTTCAACTGAACTTCTCTAATGGAGCATTTTCACTTTGGATATGTTTCCTACATTACCCATAGGTACGGTGGGATTTTGCCCATGTTTCATGTCTATCTAAACAGAGCAATGCGGCAGAGCTTTAGTCCTTTAGTCTGTCCAGCTCTCTCACCTCCTCATCTGTACACGCCGATCTAACACACCAGTGTCCAAGTATTAAACTTTCACACTGATACCACTGTCAACAGCATCACCAACCCACAGATGTGCACCAGACTCACTAAACATCACAAATATTTCTATACAAACATACTGAACGTGTTTCAGGGTGGAGTTGAACTTTATCAGCAGCACGCACTCACCAGCACATCCTCAATGTACGCCAGGACTATGGTGAGCATTTCCTGTATGCGTCCAGCTGAAGCAGCCACCTGTGACAAGTCTGAGGTCAGACCGTTGGTGCGACTGGGAGACGCACGAGTCCTCTGGAGAAGATCAACTACAGAGAAACGAACACAGGAGCGGTCAGAACATTTCTGTTTAAAGGTACACTGAAAAATATCTGTACTGTTATATCTGGAGAACATGAATCAAAAGGCATATGCATGTTAGACTGCTGCTGTGATTATGTTCCTTTGGTTCCAGATCACATCCAGGAATCTTCAATTCAGCGTGCACCAACGTGATTTAAAACAATTCTCAGTGTATCTACATTCTAAACATGATGGCCTGTTTCCACTGTGTGACCCATTTTAAAAGTATTTAAAGTAAAATGTTTTACCTCAGCTTCAGCACATGCTACAGTGAGAAAAAGCCCAAGTTTTCAAATCTTTTACAGTGAAACTTTTAAATAATCCACTTGGGGGGGGGGGGGGGGGTTTTCCTCCAACTCTGGATGGAAATGTACAAGGTGCTTTTTCATGCTTGTTGTATTGCCAACATTTTTGATGGACCTCACAAACAGTGCATGCGTTGTCCAGTTTTTTGGTCCTTTCAATTAATAAAATCTGCAATGTGTCCACATGGTCACTTTAAAACAGAGGAAGCAGGTCCAAACGTGTCCATCATCAAATCTGCTAGCTACCTTAGCCATTTTCTACACATGGTGCTCTTCATAACCTTCTCCTTTACACCTCACCATCAGTTTGGTTTAAATGGGACAACAATGGTTTTTTTTAAAGCTATGAATTGCTTCACATATTATTTCTTAAATAATAAATAAATAAATAAATAAATAAATAACAGATCATGGAGCTATGTGCATTGATGCAGAATCAAATAAAGAGAGAGTTGAGAAAATAAGAATCTGAACTGTTGTCCTGGGAGGAAAACTGCTGTAGCACACATTCAGGAAAACTTCTGCGACTAACCTCCAATGCGCTCGGTGTCGTAGTAAATGTACTTCACTGTTAACGGTGTGAACATCACGCCGACAGTTTTCCCTGGAACTCCCATCTGTGCACTGAGACACCAACCAAACAATCATAAAAAAACAAGAACAGAAGAAAGCCAAAGCCCCACATGAGTATATAACAGTGGTAGAATACAGCATGAGGATAAGAACAGTGCTGCGCTGACCTGACGTACGCCCGGATGTTCATCTTGTTGCTCTGCAGCGCCGTGTCCACGGTCAGGTGGATGGGGTTCTGAGCCTCACGACTGTAATACTCATGAATTAATACAGAATGTTCTGTAATGTCATATCCTGTGGCGTACCTGCACAGAAAAACACAAAATACAGCTGTACACACACACACACACACCAAAAACATTAAAGAACTCAGTGAAACCCCACGTCACCGAGCTGACACTCACCAGCCGATGATGACTTCACTGGGAGAAACTTTCTTATGAAGCTCATACATGTTCTTGGCAAACTCCATGTCCACCGCCACCTGGAATATTGTAAGGAGACAATGACTTCAGTCACACACACACACACACACACACACACACACACACACACACACACACACCGTCTCTCACACACACACACACACACCCCGTCTCTCACACACACACACAGTCTCTCACACACACACACACACAGTCTCTCACACACACACACAGTCTCTCTCACACACACACAGTCTCTCACACACACACACACACAGTCTCTCACACACACACACACACACAGTCTCTCTCACACACACACAGTCTCTCTCACACACACACACACAGTCTCTCTCACACACACACAGTCTCTCACACACAC
>NC_071280.1:55000-97500 GCF_023375685.1 Ictalurus furcatus
CAAGACTGACAAAACTGACTGTTTAAAAATAAACCTCAATGAGTTATAGTGAAAAAGGCCCCATCCAGCTTTTACACTCAGTTTCACAATAAACTCTTTAAACCATTTATCTGGAGTCCAATATTGTACTTACAATTACTGGCCAGTTTAATAGGTACACATACGTTTTACATTATACTGTAGGTGAACAATAGGTCTCTCTAAAATCTGCAGCACTCAGAGCACCGACCCGATATTATTTACAAACTGAATCATTCTCAGCACAACTAGAACACTGGTGTGTGTGTGTGTGTGTATGTTTCTGATCTAAGCACAGCAGGGAAACATTACATCTCTGTTTAAGACGGAGATGCTGTCTCTTAAATCCACCAGGAAAATGCCGTTTAAAACAAACGGTCCGTATTCACTGCACTGGTGCACTACTTCTGTAATATATAGCTCATCCTTCTGCACTGAGATGTAGAGCATTAGCCACGCTAGATAGAATATAATGTCCTTACCTCATCTTCAGATTCATTGTGCGGAACGGAGAAACAGTTGGTGACCTCTACAGAATGTTTATCTATCGTTCCTGTACACAGAAAAAATATAACTGTATATGACCTGTATCTACAGAAAATTATAACTGTATATGACCTGTATCTACAGAAACCACTCTACAATCCTTCAGTCACATGTCCATCTCAACAGGCACGCTCATGTAGCATTAGCTTCCAAAAACGAGTGTTCTACAACAATCATTTTACAGGTTATACAAAATTCAAATCCAGATTTAAAGATCTTACCTAATAATGTTCCAATCACACGACTTGCTCCCTCATTCCTGCGCTCGTAGGAGTCAGCGATTGAAGCGAGAACCACCGGGTGGATTTTCACTACAGGGCCGTGGACCGCCATCTTTACAAGAGGAAGTGAGAGCGTGAGTAAGAACCGTAGAAGAACTGCGTGACAAACACCGGGGGATTCTCCGCTTCTGCCCCCTAGTGGCCACTAACCGTTATAGCACGAATAGCACGAAGGCACAGAGAGAGAGAGAGAGAGAGAGAGAGAGAGAGAGAGAGAGACAGATAGAGAGAGACAGGGAGAGAGAGAGAGAGACAGACAGACAGACAGGGAGAGAGAGACAGAGAGAGAGAGAGAGAGAGAGAGAGACAGACAGACAGGGAGAGAGAGAGACTGGGAGAGAGAGACAGAGAGAGAGAGAGAGAGAGCCCATGACTCTGTATCTCCAACTACACTGTTATGAAGCATTACTCATGCACAAGGGAAGGGAACAGGAGATAGTTTGTGCTCCAAATACATAAAAAATGAGCAGATTTGAAAAAGCACATACACATTCACAAACCTCATGAATAAAAGCAGTTAATAATAAGCCTGAATTCAATTGTTAGTAAAACATCATGAAAAATCTAGGTTGAGGTTGTAATATTCCAGGTTTCTGGTTTTCAACAGTACTGTATGTAAATGTACATTATTTTTTGTAGAATGTATGTAAAGTAACGTGGGTAAGAAATAGTCTCACAGGATTCGGAATTCGGAATTCGATGGAGTAGGACGCGAAGTTGGAGGCTCCTGCTGATTTCGATTAAAATTGTAATTAATTAGCGCCTTTCGGTCATACAATATATTTTGACTTATTCTACTCTGTTTCCTTGTTTGCATTTTTAACTTTGTGGTACGTTAAAATGTCTGGAAAGAACACGAAAACCCGTGGTAGCATTCAGACACGACTGAGGCCAAGTGTGTGCGCCGCGAGTGAGTCCCTTTCTCCCCCTGAATCCACATCACTGAGCGGTGACCCTGACTTCTCCGAGCGGTGACCCTGACTTCGCCGCACTCAGGCTCGAGCTGCTGGCTTTACTGAGGAAGGACATCGCCGATATTTTTAAAAAGGAGCTCCAGAAGCTCCAGGAGACTCTCAGGGGTGCGCTGTCTACTATCCAGCTTGACCTGCAGGCCGTGAAAACACAGCTGGCTAGTGATAAAGTTTCTACTGAGGCTGCCATATCAACACTGAAAGGTACTGTTGGGGAAATGGAGCACACTCTCCGGTTGCACCGATGACATAGTTCACATGAAGACTACTATCGAGTCTCTCACTGCGACCGTGACTCAATTAGAGAATAAATGTGAGGATTTGGAGTCGAGGTCACGGCGCAATAACTTTAGGATAGTGGGAGTTCCAGAAGGCGCTGACACCTGTACAACTGCTGCTGTAGCGGCCTTGTTAAAAGAGGCGTCTGGTCTGGAGAAGGAGCCGGTTTTGGACCGGTCCCACCGACACTTCAGCCGTAGCCCAAGCCTGGTGAACAACTACGAGCTATTGTGTGCAGATTCCACTATCACAGTGACTGTGTTGATATTTTACGCCGTGCGAGAGAGCTCCAGCGGATTAAAGTGAGGGATTTGACCATCTCCGTTTTCCCTGACTACACAGCCAAGACCGCCCGGGCCCGGGCCGCGTTTAACGAGGTTCGGCGTCAACTTCGTGGTACTGAGGGCGCTCCCTATGGAATACTTCACCCAGCTCGGCTTCGCATTACATATAACGGTGTTCAGAAGGACTTTATTTCAGCGGAGGAAGCAGGAGAGTATATTAAACTCTTGATATCGGGGTGAACTGCATCACCTACACAGCGGAGTCTTTTTCGCTCTTCTTTTATTGTTATTTTTTGCACTCGGCCTTCCAGCTCTACAGAATTCGGATTCTTATTGAAGATATTGTCGTTGCATTACTTCACCTAGATTTTGTGGACTCACTCCTCTTAAAATTTACTTCTGTATTAATGTGCTTCTCTGTTTTGATGCTCTGACCGGGTTAGAGTTTCTGTTTATTTAATTGTATTAGTGTGATCTCCTCGGCTTTACGTGATACACTGTTATATTATTTGTTACAAGTCTTTAAAGGGTTAGGACATTATATTTATTATTGTGTGCAGACTGTTTATCAGTCTTGGTAATTTTGTTGGTTAGTCCAGTTTACTCTCCGAGTTGTTTTCACATTGTGGACAACGTTCGGTTTCTGTAGGATACACTGCTGTCTCATTTGTTTATGGAGACTTTGGGTGTGTGTGTGTTTGGAGGATTGTGAGAGTAAGCAGAACATGCCAGTGCTTTGAAGGATGTAATGTTATTTAATTGCGAATCTGTTTTTAGAGGATTTAACCCTAACATGGTGAACAAATTATATTATAGAATTCAGGAAGTTTTACTGGGGTTATCTCATACAGTGTAGCAAGTAATAATCTGGAAAGACCTTTGTAATATCACAGTCTAAAACTGGATTTAAAGAGAAGCAAATTAGTAAATGAATCACATGTAAATGAATCATACATAAATGTATCACTTGAATATGAATCTCATGAATATGAATCTCATGTAAATGAATCACATGTAAATGAACCATATGAAAATGAATAAATAAAGACAAGAAATAGTCTCACAGGAGAAAGTCTGCAGAAAACTGAGACAAACAACCCAGCAGATGATTTTCTAAAGAAAATCAGCGTGTTAAAAAGAACAGATATGTTTTAAATGCTAATAGTTCTCACACCAAATCGGTTTTGTAAATATAATGAAGCTTTAGTGCATTACAAGTCTGCAAGCCCTAAAATTCAGGATACTATAATATTTCCATCTTTAAAAGGAAATGTATCCCAAAGTATACTTTATATATTAATAAGACACATTCACAATCAAACCGTGTATGTGCGGTTTCAATACAGTGTGATAATGAGTCAGTCACCTCTGTGCAATAAATCAGACAGAGATGCGTCTGATGAGTCTGATGATTTAATTAACTGTCTGTGCTACATTTCCCTTTCCACTGCACAACTCATTTTCTTTCTTCTTTTTTTTTTTTAAAAAAAAACTGAGAATGTATTCAGTCTATTTCTGTACAACACTCTATTGTACTGCCACAAATGATAAATTATTTGACATTTGGAATGTGCTGAAAAAGAAAGAAAGCACTGGTGTACTGAGCAACCAAGGAAAACAGCAGCTGATGACAGAAACATTGTGAGAGCTGTGAAGAAAATCCCCAAAACAACACTCAGTGACATCACCAACAACGTCCACAGGGCAGGGGTGAAGGTCTCACCATCACGAATTGTTTTTTTATTTTATTTTTTTTTATAAATCTGGTCGGCACATCATTGCCTTTATTTAGACCCAAAATAGCCATTGAAAATTGGGCTTTATTTAGTTTACTTTGTAACGATCAGTTAGTAATGAAACACGACTCTGACCAGATAGTAATACATCAGGAACAGCTTCACCTTCAGGTGTCACACAATATCGAGTAAAAACAGAAAACATATCTGCAAGTTTATAGTGATTTACTGTAGTAGAATACTGCCCTCTACAGGCAGGATCTATGAAGTAAGGATTTACTAGCAATGACTTTATAACTGAAACGTTTTCGCTCCAAAATCAGCTTTATAAAACATAACTACTTTATGTGACAGTTAGAAATTTCTGGTGCTGATTTGAAAACGGTGTCTATTTTAATCAAATAATCAATATTCTACATCCTGTTTAAGACAGTCCTAAAGCCAGAAGACAGAAATGAAGCAGAACTAACAGGAAGCGGTCATCTGTTTATCGCTGGAGGACTGACGGAAGCTTCTCCATCCATATTCTCTTCTCCTGTCCAGGTAAACTATCTCTACCCACCCGGTTAAATTCAGAAAATATCTCCAGTAACGCAGAGTGTGTGGAACATCTACAGAGGAGCTTTAACCCTGAACACGTCCTGCTGTCTCATACTGAGTCCATGTCTTCACGTCTTTGTTTCCTGTCTCTTGTGCAACTTAATGAGATATTAAATCGAAATGATGGAATCATTACGTGTACAAGATGTAGGGGATTTAATCACACTTTCAATTCACTATTTTATGTTTTCTAATGAATAAAATAATAAATATATCAATAAAATAACGTTTGTGTTAATTCGATGAGCTCTCCTATAAGGAAAACATGTCCACAGTGAAGGATGATAATCTGACCCAGTGTTCATCTGCTACTTTACAGAGAAACTTTAACTTCATTCATCACCTGGTGCGCAAGTCAGTAGTTACGTCTGAGTACTGATGTGTGTAATTTCAGTATTAAATCCTCTCTGAGTGTTCAGTTCTACTCTGAATGTGACCCATAGTGCGTATTTCTGTCTTCACTCACTCAGTATTTATTTTATTTATTTATACTATAGTCAGGTACTGAATAACTCAGTACTTACTCCTTGTTTTGTGGTTACCGGTGTGTGTTTTTGTGCACTTCTGGTTTGGAATTTAAAACGTGTTTACCACAACCGAACCGTTTTGAAGGGAATTTCAGCAACACTCAGTATTTTCTTCTCTTTATTTTATTCAACAAGTTAACATGAGGTCAAACAGTTATAATGTCCTGCATGAACAGTAGAGATCTGCAGGACTGGAATCAACATTCTGCCTTAAATCACAATGCTAAACGTCCGCATCTTAATTCAACTGAAAACACAAGCTGTTCTGAAATAATGTTTATAAACAGGATCTCAAGAAACAGGAGATTTAAGTTCATATAAATGCGAGAGAACTAAACAAAATATCAAGCAAATATTATAATAATAAAAAACAACTGGATTTAATTCTATGACTCAGATATTCACTTTATTCAGCACGGCCGCTGTAGATACACAGCTGTGCACAATACACTGTGCAGGTCTTCACTCACTGGCATTCAATTACAATGAATTGTAAATAAAAAGAAATCATTTGTGTGGGAGGATGAAAAACAGCACACTGTTCTGCTAGGAGGAATAATTAACCCTCATTTCTTTTCCAGTTAATATTGGGAGCTAAAGAGTGTTTTTATGAAAGGTACATTTTGATGACATTTCTTGTGCAATTGATCCATCTTCCAGAAACACAGGTGACGTTATCTGTTTAAATGTAAAGAGTAGTAGAGATGTGTGTTAGATCCTTTGAGCATTTAAGTGTATTTTGTCTAAACGCTGAAGGAGAGGAAGAGGTTTTAATGCTACAGCAGGACGAGGGTTAGGGTTAGACGAGCCACAACTCAGTAACTCTCACTAGAAGACGACTCAGAAACCAGTGCTGTGATGTGAAGCTCTCGTACCCAGTAAAAACCGGCTGTGGATCAGATATTTATAATAACAATAATAATAATGTTTTTTCCAACTTGTTTTAGGTGTAAAAAGAGAAAGGCTTTTAGAAACACTGAAACAGAACAGAACGATCTGAGAATTCTACACACAAAAAAATGATTACTTACTGCAAAACATAAAAAACACAGCGTAAGTGACACGTCTGAGCACAACTGAACAATAACAACAACAGTTCTGCTCACACTGTGTGGCTCGGTCAGAAGGAGGACTGGGTGGGAATGTAGATCCGTGAGCCCCTGGTACTGGAGACGGACATCGGAGATGAGACGGGAGCCAAGGAGTACGCTGGGTACGGTACCGCTTGACACGCAAACGACAACAAACCTGTACCTGAGGATACTGCTGGAGGAGAGAAACGGCCAGGAGAACCTGGGCCAAATAATGTGAGATCTGTAGGATGAAACACACACACACACACACAGAGGACAATGTAGTATAGTCAGTGTACATACAATCCTTTTACAAATCACTTGTCACTCATAGAAACTGTTACGTTTGCACGTGACTACGTGAGCAAACTGACCGAGGTTCCAGAGCGCGTTGCAAGCGGCGAGCTCCTTGGCGTCCTCCAGAACAGTGCAGACTTTATCGGGCATGTAGCTGCTCTGCGTGCTGCTGATCACCACCTTATAGACCAGCAGCGCTCTTCCTTCATGGGCAGCGGTGGAGAAGGTCGCTGCAGTAGTGGTGTATAGGTAATACTCGGGCAGAGACCAGCCGTTCTTGTGGCAGTAATATTCCAGCAGAGACACAGCAGAGCTCAGATGACTCGGTTTCAGGCTCTGCAGACTGATCGGTACCAGACCGGACCCGGGCAGAAAGGGATACACGCACCGTTCTAACTCCACCGAATACGGGCTACTCGGATGAGGAGATAAACTGAGATCACGTGGAGAAAAACCGTCACCCATCCCTCCTGAGCCCACGCTGATCGGTGAGTCGTCTTTGCTTTGGAAGTTAGGGTCGCTGTAGTGCGCTGGTGCCGTTCCATTATGTCCAAAGCGGGTTCTGAATCTTCGACCCACGTCTTTGCTGACCGGCTTTGCGAGAGTGACTTCGATGGGAGAGCCGTCTATGAGTTTGCCGTTCATGTACTGCTGTGCGGCGAGCGCGTCTTCACGGCAGTAGAAGTGAATAAAGGCGTAGTCTGTCAGTTTCTTCACACGCTCCACAGAACCGGGCTTCAGACAGCTGAACTCTGAGTGAAGAGCCTCCTCACTCGTGTGCAGCATGAGATTACGCACGTACAGAACCCGAACACGCTGCATTGTCTCCTCGTCCACGTCCTTCTCTGGCTCCGCCCAGTCCACCTGAATAGTGTGACCCCACAACTGGAATGTTCCTATAGGAATAACGGAGCGATCAATACACTCTAAACATTTATTCATAACTAACACACTTTGATCATCAACACTAAACGCACTAACAATTTTTCACTACTAATAACTAATGCATTAAGTTATCCGTTTAAAATATATCCTATATACACATTACATATATATACAGTATATACACACACACACACACACACACACGTAAATATCCCACACAGTAATAAAGCACTGTATGTGTGCCAGTTTTATCAGGGACAGATTTATAATTTTTTAAACATTAGATATTAATACCATTTAAAAATCTCATTGTAACTGCCCCAAAGTACCAATTAACTGCAAGGAAGATGGCTTTTTTCCTGAAACTGCCTATTTTGTGTTTTCAGCCATTAATATCAATGTTGCCCACAATGCAAGTCAAGAAATGTTTTCCAGACATGACTGACACATGGTGGGAACCCAGCTCGGACCAACCCGGCTCGGATCAACCCGGTTCTATTGTTTCCTGTGTGAACAGAACAGTCGTGCTAAAGCAACACTTTTATAAAAAGTGGTCCAACACGGCACTAAAGATTCATTTTCTGCATCACATTCAGACTTGTTCTGTGCAAACCTGGAAGTTGATGAAGTGAAAGATCTCGATGATGATGGAGAAACGGCAGCAGTGCAGCTGGAATCTAATTTCGGTGTGTTAGCGTTATCAAATGGTTAAACATATTCATTCAATATATCCCAAATTTGAGTTTCTCCAAATTCCTACATGATACAAACAATCTGAAATGATATTTGGGTTCAGTTTGAAGAGCTCCTCCAAGAGCAGCAACAAGTTCTGTGCTAGCAACACTTTTATAAAAAAAATAAAATTGTTGTCCAGTGTTATAAGTGAAATTCAGATGAATTGGGAATGGCAGTCTAACAGATAGTTATTAATCCCTAACACTCCACACACTCCGTTACTCTGTGTAAGAATTATAGATTGACTTACAAACACAGAACTTGTAATTAAAGATGGACCATGATGTGTTCTTTTTGCATTCTTTAGCATAGAAAATAAGCAAAAAATTAAGCACTAAAAACTCTGGAAGTTGACGTCCTGGCACTGCTGAAAGTTTGTGCTGTGATAATGAAGGTTATTCACCTTCCTGTCCTTTATAAATACCTGGTATGAGCTTCCTGCGAGCCATGGCAGCAGCTTTGTGTGACTCGTACTCCACAAACGCAAAACCACGGTTCTTACTTTTGTCCATGGCACTGGGGTAAACGATAACATCCACCACTCCATCTGTTACCTGAACACACAATCAAAATGAACACAAATAAGACTCACCGTTCACTCAGGACTAAAGTAACGGCACCCTGTAAAAGGAGGAGGAGTTAGCGTGTGTCTGTAGCCGACACGCTGCAGTGTCTGAGCTGCATTACTGAGTAACCAAAACACAGACCTTCATCATCTCTTCTTGGATCTCCTCTTTCTTCCTGTCTTTAGGGATAGAGCCGATGAAGAGGCGACAGTTATCCAGACTCACACACACTCCGATGAACTTTCCTGGACGGATTTCGTAGTTGTCGAGGAGGGTAATGGCTAGCTGCGCTGCTTCTCGGGTGGTGTACATGACAAAGGCGTAGCCGCGGTTCTCACCACTGAACTCCATCATCAAGCGGAACTCGTAGATGTGGCCAGCGCGTTCGAACACGGGCACCAGCTTGTCCTCGTACATATCTCTGGGAATTTTCCCCACAAATACCTCACAGCCTCGGGGAGGAGGAGGGCCTTCCCAGCCTAGAGCACACACACAAGATCAGCATCCATCTCTAAGGAAAACACCGCACATCAAACCTGTCTCGTTATCCTACAGTTCTTCACCATTCCTGACATTTAACCGAAGAAAACATGCCTGTCTTAGGTCAGCTAGGATCACTACTTTATTTATAGAACATGAAATGTCAGAATAAAAGCAGAGAAGATTATTTATTTCTTTAGTCACATTTCCAGTGGGTCAGAAGTTTACATACACTTTGTTAGTATAAATAAAAATCTTAGTTTAAATTGTTTAGAAGCATTTGTGACCGAGCTGTAAAGGAGACCTATTATTTCCAAATTCACTTTTACATGGTGTGTGAAGTGTGTGTCGACAGTGTGTGTACACAACCACCCAATAACGGTAAAAATCCACACACTACGTTTTTATATTCCCCATAAATCATAAACAGTGTCTCAAAATGAGTCGATCGTGTTTTCTCTCCAACACGATGGAACAGGCCCCGCCCATGACTGGTGATGGGCTCTGCCCTATTAGCATAACTCCTCCCCTGAGTGAGAATAGTGACAGTCAATTAAAAGGGAAACAATTTGTAAACAATTGTTGGAAAAAAAATTACGTGGCACGCACAAAGTAGATTTCCTAAATGTCCTAAACAAAAGTATAGTTATCTGATATATAATCTGAGATTTAATGACTTCAACCTAAGCGTATGTAAATTTCTGGTTCAACTGCAGTATAGACTGTTAGCTACGACAGGTTCATATCAGCATGGACGCTGTACTATAAAGGGTTGTGCTTCCCAAAACAATTCCAATCCCTGTTCCTCTGGAATCCTAATCCTAATCTTAATCCTAATCCCAAAATCACACAACAGCACCTCAGTGTCTCTGCTCAGTGATGCTAATGAAACTCTTTATTAGTGTTTAATCTGCTCCTGCACTAAACACGTTAAACCGGTTCTGTCGATCCGAGCATGTTCCTCACTTTAACACACACACACACCCCAACGGAGAGATTTATTTTTAACATTTACTCATCTATAATATTATCCATTTTCTCAAAGCATTTAATTCTTTACCTGGAGGCGGACCCCCGAATTTCCTCTGTCCGTTTTCCTGCACCATACTGTATCCGGTCTTCTCCAACAGGGCCAGCAGAGCCAATTCATTATGGACCGACTGATCCTCAGCACACGACTCAACACCATCCTCACTCATCTCCACCCTACACAACACACGACACCACCCTCACTCATCTCCACCCTACACAACACACAACACCACCCTCACTCATCTCCACCCTACACAACACTACAGCAGTGTTTACTCACATTAACTACTGACAGTAGTGAAGTTGTGCTGTGAGGAAAATCTGAGTAACACGCTACGTTTTTCTGTAGAGACAGACAGATATTATCACACCTGAAATCCAGGTAATGAATGATAATTAATAGTAATAACAACAGGTCAGTTTTTCTCAGATGTAAGTGTTCTGCATTTTCTAAAACTGAGTCTGAGGAAGTTTACAGGTCCTGTACATGAGCTGCGTTTAACATTAACTTTATATAAAAAAAAAAAGGTGGAAGATGATAACAGAGAGGATCTAAACCCTGAGGACATGAAGAGCAGTCACACACAGTTAAGTTAGAAAGTGGATTTATAATTATTAAACATATGTATAAATTATTAAATAAATGTATACCTTGTTCAGAAGTTGAAATGGAGTTTATCACTGAATTTCTTTCCCTGTTTATAACTTAAGACAAGACATTACAGGTAGAATCAACAATTTTCAGATTTTTGTATAAAAGATTTTCTATAACACGTCTTAATCTGCAGCAAGAATACAAATATCAATACTGTACTGTAAACAACTGTTTATTTCACTGTTTATGTTTTTGTCCATCCTGATCTCAAACTCAAACCTAATTTACACTTTAAACCACAAATTTATTTCATTTATATCAAACTCACATTGTTTTTTTTTATTGAGAACCAAAAATCTGAGTTTATAAAAGAGCCACGTTCATTACATTTTACATTAAAGTTTACTTAAATGTTCATTTCATTACCATTTTAATTATAACGTTATATAAAGATTGGGCTTTTTATTATACAGTATGCAAATGTATACATATTTTATTACACTGAACTACAAGGCTCCAGTACAAGTTTTCTTGAATTTCCTCCTGATTTTCTCTAGGTTATCTTCTTTCACTGCAGTGAGGTGGAGAAAGAGTTAATAAAAGCAGAGATGATAAAGTTTATGGTGAATAAATTACCTGAGAGCTGCTCCTGTGTCGTCTGAGGTAAACAGCAATGCTAACTACTAGCTGTTAGCTTGGAAGCGGCTAGCCAGTTAGCTCGTGGTTAAAGTTAATTAGACAACTTAATTATCGAAACCGAAGTTATCACCGACAAACTTACCACAAAAATCTCAATTCTAAATAATTCCGAATGAACAGACAGTGAATTAACACTTCGGTGTATAAATTATTCATAAATGAGCTACGTGTTATACAGGATCACTGGAAAACCCCGTCTATACACGCATGGTTATCTGGGAGATTTATTCATCTAATCTAATATTAATCTAATATTCTCGATATTTTTAATCAATTAATGCGTTCAATAAAAGGAAGAAACATAAAACACAAAGTTTAAGCGGTGTAGAGTTAAAAGTGAATAAAAATCATTTTTGTTCCTGCAGTTTCTTATGAGCGCGAGACTGACAGAGAACCGGTGACGTTGGAGATAAACTCACACACTAGCGCACTAC
This sequence comes from Ictalurus furcatus, assembly GCF_023375685.1. NCBI lineage: Eukaryota > Metazoa > Chordata > Actinopteri > Siluriformes > Ictaluridae > Ictalurus > Ictalurus furcatus. The sequence goes on from NC_071280.1 coordinate 67,039, forward strand.
ATAGTACAGATCAATATAGTAAAATACATAGTACACTACATAGTACAGATCAATATGGTACACTACATAGTACAGATCAATATAGCGCACTACATAGTACAGATCAATATAGCGCACTACATAGTACACTACATAGTACAGATCAATATAGCACACTACATAGTACACTACATAGTACACTACATAGTACAGATCAATATAGCGCACTACATAGTACAGATCAATATAGTACACTATCACGCGCTGGCTGTGCACTATACTACTATACTGCTGTATTACTGTACTTATTTCTGTAGGACTTTCAGAGTTTAGCGTTATATAAAAGTAGAAATAGAAATATTACAGCACTTTAATATTAACAGGTGGTTTTTCTGCCTTTATTATTCTGCTTTAAAACTCAACACCACTTTGCACTGAGAGGTCAAACTTTAAAAATCACTGATTTAAAATAATCTTTAATCTGGCATTTAATTGAAAGTACTTCCTCCGATTTATTTTTTGGATTTATAGTTTCAATTTATTTTTATTTAATGTTTCTAAAATCATTTACACGGTTAGGTGCAAAATCCATCTTTATATATAAAGAAATAAATGTTATTTATTCACACATTGATCTTATAATTTATTTCCAAACACATAAGGTTTTCTCAATGTACCATAAACACAGTAGCTATATAAAGAGTATAATATAAAGTGTGTTGGTTGAGACAGAGACAAAAGAAAAATCACCACAAATTAATATGAATACATTCATATTATTAATCTGTTCAGAAACATTGCATACATTCATTTACTTTATCCTGGTCAGTGTGGTGGTGGATTCGGAGTCTATCCCAGGAACTCTGGGTGTGAGGCAGGAATACTCCATGGATATGACTTCAATGTGTCACATACTCGCACGCACACACACGCACGCACACGCACGCACACACACACGCACACACACGCACACACACACGCACGCACACGCACGCACACGCACGCACACGCACACACACGCACACACACACATTCATTCATGCACACTTAATGGTAATGTATCGTAGCCAGTCCAGACGCTGCCATGCTTTTAGGAGGTGGGAGGAAGCCAGAGAACCCAGAGGAAACCCGCATGGACATGGGAAGAACCTGAGCTCTACATGGAACCAGGAACTGTGAGGAGAGAACGCTACTGTGCTGCCAAGTTTATTGTACATTATAAAAATAAATTATTTCAGATATTCTCACATAAGATTCAGTGTTCACACGTAATCTGGAACTTTCCACCAGCTTGATGTAGATTTTATTCTCTACACTAATGTATATCAGTAGTGAGATGAACACGGTGATAACTCCTAATCTACACGACAGTGTTCAGTAATAACAATGCAAAAAGTTACATGGAGACCAGTAAACCATGGTCTGTATTAACCTTTAGAGTCACGATGCCATCCATATGGTGAAGGGAATGATCAGCATGAGTAACACTCCACACACCGACACACTGCCCAGAAACACCGTAATGAACACACACATCACAAGACTCAGGAACGAGCTGGTCCTACTGAACACCATCTTCCTGACACTTTTACAGAACTGTGAGAAGAGAAGAGAAGAGAGGAGCAGGCATGATCAATAACTTTGAGACTTGGGACAAGATCATGTGTAAATAGAACATTACAGGAACAGTAAATGGATGAAGTCGTGTGTTTCAGGTTGCAGGGCTGCGGGCAGAAGAACGCTGGTGTGATGTAATGTACATTTAATTCATCTATACACTTAAGTCACTAAAAAGGAGTAATATTAAACATATTAAGGAAGCAGAAGAAGATTATAAAATTATATATCACTCAAATTCCCAGGATACTTTCTCAGAAAAAGTTGGTGAAGTGGACTGGGTTTTAATTTTGATTGAACACCAGATGGAGATAAAACACTTCTCTGGTGCTCTAAAGCGCAGCCGTGTGGCCCGTCATTATTTAGTTACTGTGGTGGAAATCACATCATCACACAATTTATTTATTTATCATTAAGTTCTTATAATTATTAATCTGTTTGACTGCTCACTGAAACGGAATGAGTTTAATCCAGACCTCAACAACGCCAAAGAAAAAGTCACCTATAAATAATATAAAGAACTTAATATCATGCAGTTTGAAAATGTGCAATTTTAACTTTGGTAAATTATGTGGGAGATGATGTGTCTTAACCTCAGCAGTAACGTGCTGTGTAACTGGAAAAATACATTTTCATCTTCTGAAATCTTTAAATTAACATTTTAACTGTTGTAATCATAAAGACTGTCCTGTTTCTCATCCCAGCATCTCTTATTCACATTCTTATTCTGCTCACAGTGAACATCCTGTACACAAAACTCAGTACTTTGTGTCTTTACACACACACACACACACACACACACACACACACACACACACACACACAGTACACCTGCACACTAATGATTCACTATCCGGTGTCACCCAGATGAGGACGGGTTCTCTTATGAGTCTGGTTCCTCTCAAGGTTTCTTCCTCATGTCATCTCAGGGAGTTTTTCCCTCACCACCGTCTCCTTTGGTTTGTTGATTAGGACATAAATTTACATCTGTAGATTTCTATAAAGCTGCTTTGGGACAATGTCTATTGTTAAAAGTGTTATATAAATGAAACTGAATTGAATTGAATATTTGAATCATATACAGAGCATAAAATCTCAACCTCAGTACAAGTTAAATAACCATCAATAAAGATACAATTATTAGCTAGCTAAATAAGATATTTTCATGTATCTAAGTAAAGTGTAACTACTTAAATGAAATATTGAGGCACATCTTGATATTTATATATTCAACATTAAAATATCTGAGAACATGTCATCACTCGGGTTCACAGACTTCACACACACACACACTTCCTCGTTCCAACTTCCTCACTGAACAAGTGGAGATTAAGTAATAAAGACTAATTTCCTGTCTTGCTGTTGTTACATTTCATAATACCCCATTTCTCCGGGACTTGTTTCAACATTTCTCATTTTAAAACCGTAGTACGATGAGCAGAACTCCAAGCCAAAGTTGACAGAGACGCTTCCACTACCAAATCCAGTCCTGCTTGGTACCAATCTGTACACCGGAATATCTTTCAAATATACTTCAAACAGGAAGATATATATTAAAGACATTTCAGACATTTGACCTTGACAAAATATAATCAGTGCACCTGCAGGTTACAGTGATAATTCCATATAAATCCTACAAACATTCCATCATGTGTCTCAGACGGACAGACGCACGGACAAAACAATAACGTTATAGGCAAAATACGTAAATGTCTCGTGTCTAAGGTCAGTGTTAAGGTAGAGGAGGTAAATACTTTTGCATCGTTCCAAATACGGCATATTCCTCTGTGCTGGATAAGCGTTCAGTGTTTTAGAGTCAGACGTTTACGCCTCAGACAGCAGATGGGTCGACAGAATGCTGTGACCCAGTATGTATTCTGTGGAATATAAGATTCCAAGTACAGATTTAAAGGAATACTTTTCTGCTTCTACTGCAAAACAACAAACATCCCAACATTTCTAAACTGAAACTTCTACTGAACCATTTTGTAAAACAAACAAACAAAAAAAACCCCACAATGTTTAAAATTATATATATATATATATATATATATATATGTATATATATATATGGTCATATATAAAAATGTAAAATGACATTACTGTGGGTTTATGTTCATGACTGCATGAAGGAAGACTGAGGTTCTCACACAGAGTTTGGCTGCTCTAGTTTGATTTAGTTTTAAGTTTTTATCCAAAACTACAAAATGTCAGTCCACAGATTCCACGGTCCCACACATGCATACGAAAATACAGTTCAACATGTAAAGTCCTGAAATTGCACAAATGGACTCAAGTAAACACGTGTGAAAATATAACGGCGAGTCCAGTATGAAGTGGCCATGCGAGAGTAGGACACAGCGGGAGAAGTTTTTCAGACTGTATGTTGAGTTGTGAGATGTTGTACCTGGTAGGTCTGAAAGCTCATGCTGGTTCCGTATCTGCAGAACATGACGTAATGTTCACAGTTGAACCACAGCAGACTGTAATCCACGGATCCCGTCAGCTTCTCCGCTCGCCTGGCCACCTCTTCACCGTGGAGCGGCGGCCGACTGCACACCCTGTCCATGCTGTTCACCAGAATCTCAGCTCCGTACGCAAAGTCCTCCACAGAGTCCACTCGAACGCTGGCCTTCTTCATGATCGCACCCAGGATCAGCCGGTTGTTGGTCACCATCGCGGAGATGGCGCTTTTATCAGATGAGATAACGGGCAGGATGTCAGGAATGAGGTGAGCCACACGGTTGTTGCCCAGGTAGATCCCAAAATGTGTGAAGAGCGTTCGTGGAACCTCTAGGAGATCCCCGCGCTTAAACATGGAGATGTCATATGTGCCTGCTTTCAGCTTCTTTTTGTCCTCGTCCGGGATCAGTGCTGTGAAAAAGGTGCTGAGGAACCGCAGGAGAAACATCGTCGGAGAGATGAGTTGCGTTTCGGAAAGGCTCGGGAAGGTTTTATCCTCCGTGTGGAGGCTGAGGAGGGGCATGAGGATTACAGACCTGGACCTATTCTCGTACGGATTTATAGAGAAGAATGTCACATGTTCAGTGAAACACAATACACAATGGGTTACTCAACTTCAGCTTCACTCCTCGCTAAAGCGGACAAAAAAGTGGCAAAATGCAAAAAAACAGAATTCATACGTTTCTATTTTTGTTTGAGGTCAGGTCAGCATGGGGCTATTGTGAGCTTTTAATGATCTCAGATCCTTTAATAAATCTAAAAATGTCCTGTTACACAACTTTATGATGAGAACTCTATTACACAACTCTATTACTCTTTCTAAATCTCTAGTTGTAATTAATATGCACAGTATTCCAGAACAGATTAAAATGATTTATTAAAATACTAACATTAGGTTCTGTTCTGTCTACTGTGTAGATTTGGGGTGCTCTGGGTAAACTGGGTAAACTGGGTAAACTGTCACTGTGGCTGGAAAGTCAAAGTTTTGTAGTTGAATTAAATTCTAACTGAAATTGTGTTGAATTAAATCTGTGCTCGTTTGCTTTTCCCAGATGTGTTTCAACTTTTTAAAAAAAATGTTTTTATCTGAATGTGAAATAAACTGTGCCACGAAAACCAAGATTAGAATTTTCCTGCACCTGATTATTATAAATCTGACGTTTATAATGACTGAATGTAAAGGCATGATCACACGGGAGTGAATCTGATGAGTTTTATTCTCTAACTTATTTGTAGATAACAGTATCTTACCGAAGACTTTTATTTTGTTACTCTTGATTGTTTTTTTCTTACTGTAAACAATGTAAAGTGTGAATTTCCCTCTGGGATTGATAAAGTGATTTATCTATCTAATGATACGAGACCAAGAATCTGTTTTAAACATTTATTAACATTCACTGAGTAGAGTACAAAAACATACGTGATTAACATCCATCCATTTTCCATACCACTTATCCTACACAGGGTCGCGCGGAGCCTGGAGCCTGTCCCGGGGAGCTCGGGGCACAGGGCGGGGTACACCACGGACAGGGGAGCAACCCATCACAGGGCACACGTGATTAACATAAAACTGTTAAACTTCAATAAACATAAAAACATTAGAGCCACTGTTAGTACAGTTTAGTGATATCTCACTACAACACACACACACACACACACACGTAGACAAACCTGTGTTAAACTGAACACAGATGTAATGAAGCATGATGTAGACACCATGATAAAAGTCTTTTATCCGACCATCCAGAGGATGAAGGAGACGAGAAGGACAGGAAGTGCTGTGCATGCGGATAATCCCAGGAACAATATGAGAAATATCCCAGTGACTGAAGTGACCAGGACACTCCTCTGATCCCGGAGAACAGATTTCAGGCACTCACAAAACTGTAGAGGAGGAGGAGTACGCTGTTAGCCCAGATTTCATATCGAATTAACAATTTCATTACAACATACTTTCATTATTTAAGTTTGAGTGCATTACTATAAAATGTAAGTAGATTCTACTAATTTGTAGACATATTTCACTGTGTGAATAATTTTAAGTTAAATGGATTAAAATGATGAAGGTTTTGTCCTGGCCACGCCTCCCCACTGGTCAGCTGTTGCAGAGTCAGGGGAAGATATTTTCTCTCGTGGTTGCGAGTGAATTCGAGGACGTGTTGATGAGCGGGTAGAAAGTGTGTTTTAGTCAGTGTTTATTGTTTCTATTTTCCATTGACAGGCTGTTTGTGAGTAATAAAAAATATAGTTTGAAAGAATTTCGGGTGTTTTCTCCCGCTTGAGCTTGAACCAGGCACGTTCAGGGGACATTTTTTCGTCTGTTCATTTTTAACAGTGAAAAACATTGTTTTAAACACTTTTGGACATTTTCTCCCGCTTGAGCCCCTACCCAGTGAGTTCAGCGGACTTTTTTCGTCAATCTGTTTCTTTCTCTGCTGGGATGTAAGTGACACGGACTCGTACAGTCAAGCTCCAGTGGGGATCCTCTGCTTCAATCAGAAAGTCCTCAGCTAAACCCATTCAAAGCGAGCATGGTCTTGAAGGGAGTGTGGTGATGGATGAACTGGCCGACCTGCCTCAAGCCTTCTGTGTTCTTTTCGGACTGATGTATGCCCTGTACCTGGACTGTCCTAAGTGTACGAAAAACAGTTTCCACTTTATTCAGCAGGTAATGCTCAGCCTGGGAGGTAAGCTGCTCCCAAAATTCAGTCTTTGAAAAATGAGCTAACAGTAAAACGGGCCTCCGGATTGTTCTACTACTGTTCCACTAGCAAGTGGCTCATTTATAATGTTGAATGCATCTTTATCATATTGGCACTGACTGATTTTGTGGTTTGATTCAATTCTTATTTGCAATGTTCCTATTTTATAGAAATTAGAAATGTATTTAATTTATATATAAAGTGGTACAATACTGATGTCTAGTGAACATTTCATGTGAACAGCCTCATTGGAAATATATTTACTGAAACAAAGGTTGATGTGTCCAATACTTATTTCCCTCACTGTGTGTGTGTGTGTGTGTGTGTGTGTGTGTGTGTGTATTATATTATATATATAATTTTTTTCAGCGACAATACCAAAAAGAGAAACTTTGTAACGTTGCACTTTTAGAATAAAATGTTTACGGACCAGTTTCCTCACACTGAGAGTTCAGAAGACCTATCTGATCTTTAGGAAGGAAAATTTGGTAAATAATTTCACAGAATTTTCTTGACTGTGTGTGTTGTATTTTTAAATGAAAATATTTCAGTTGAAATAAAACTTTTTTTTTTTACTTTTGGTATTTGCTTGCTTTTTTATATAATTAAATGAATTTAAAGTTTACTTCATTTAACTTAAGAAAGTAAGCTGAGTAATTGGACAGAGCAATTGATATTACGAATGATTTAGAGTTAAATCAACATGGAATTTAGTGCACTGAACTTAAAATAATTGTTGGAAGGGCTGGAATGTTTAAGTTAAGTTCACTTAAGTTATCGAGTAAACATTACTAAATTTTTTTAAGGCAACCACCCTCCTCAAATTTTTAAGTGAGATCAACTGATCTGTGTTTACAGGTCAGCGTGTTACAGGACTGAGTTTAGATTCGTCTCTAACTCACCAGCACACACTCACTGAAACTGCAGTGCTTATTTTACATTCCACAATGATCCGATTTTCCCAGAAATGTGATTCCAATGATGGGAAAACAGTAACTGCTTTAAACAGAAGGGGTTTCTGTGGATTTCTGCTCATGGAGATTTTTTTTTTTATAATGATTTTAAGTAAAATACTACAAGGAAACAGGGTTCTGACTGATTTCTGATATTGTTCTGAATAATCTGGTCACTGCTGAGAAACCAGGTTCAGGGTGTAAATACTTTCCTCCCCAAGTCAGTAGGTCTGTCTCCAATAACACCTTCTGTATTTCACCTGATATATTTCCAACATAAAAACAACGCGAAGTAGAGCTCTATAATAAACCCTGAGCGTTTACCCGGAGTCGTACTAAGCTCGTGTTCGTGTTGTGTGTAAGAGGTATTTAATGCAGTTTGGAAGGGAAATGTTCTCCAGTCCGAGTAAATCAAGAGGATTTTAAACTTTATTTTTAGAGATATTTCTCTCTGAGACGCTTCATGGAGTCCAGCTGGTTTAAATCAGTCCATTACTAACTGCAACTAGAAAACCAGAACCCGCAGGTTCTTACTGAAATCACACTCAGACAGTACTGAACAGTACCGTTCCTCACTGGGGTTCCTGCATCTTTTACACGGAGTGAGGAGGCATTTACTTTAAATCATTTACATGCATAATTACACATCAAGGACCTGTGATGATAATGTAGAGGTTCCTGGTAAAATCTATACACTAAAGGTACTAAAAGGTGTACCCTTGGAGGTTCCACCCCAGTGACAAGGGTTCTTTTTGGAACTACTGATTTTGAATAAATATAAATGGTTCCAAAAGAGTTGTCATGGAAGTAAAATCAATGGTTCTAACCCTAGAGTCTCAGAAAAAAAGTACCAAAGATGTACTTGAAGGTTCCACCTCAGTGACAAGGGTACCGTTTCTACAGAGCTTTAGGAACCAGTGAAGGGTTCCGCCAGTGAGGGAGTCTGAGGTGAAATGTTTGGAGTGGAATGTTGGTGTCCGGTACCTTGTCGGTCTGCAGGCTGATCCCGGTACCGTATCGGCAGAACGTGACGAAGTGCTCACAGTTGTTCCACAGGAGGCTGTAGCGAACAGCGCCGATCAGTTTTTCCGCCGTGCGCGCGACCTCCTCGTTAGGCGCGGGCTGCACACCGAGCACACCGTCCATGGCGTTGATGAGCAGCACGCGCGCCCCGTACACGAAGTCCTCGAGCGTGTCGACGCGCACGGCGGCTCTGCGGCACAGCACTCCCAGCAGTAGCCGCTTGTTGCTCACTACGGCGCGGACGCGGAGCTCATCGCGCGTGAGAAGCGGAAGGATGTCGGGGATGAGGTGCGCCACCTTCCCGTCGCCCAAGTAGATCCCGAAGTGCACGAACAGCGTGCGGGGAACCTCGAGCAGATCTCCGCGCTCGAGCTGCGCTGTGACTTCCGCTCCCGCGCGCTCCGTCCTCTCCGCGCGCCTCGGCTTGTCGGCTCTCGATGCCACGACGCTGAAAAAGTCCCGGTGCGCAAACAAGAACATTTTCTGCAACAGCAGCAGCAGCGAGTCCAACATCATGCCCGAGTCTCCGCTCCTCTCCAAAGAGGAAGTAGCGCGCGCTCTGCGGGTCTCCTCGCAGTGACGTCAGAATCTGGAGGAATTTGAGTTACCGAGTTCAGAAAGAAAACTTTCACACGTTAACACAAACACTGAAGACTTTTCTATTAAACACACTGCCGAGGAACAGAGGGTTCAACAAACAAAAAAACCCCAAAACAATCAGTCTTCACAGCGCATTTCCGGTTTTATTACCAGCGTTTTTATTGGAACTCAAACCGGAGAAAGTGAAGAACATGCAAATGAGGCTTCATTCCGACAAGTTTTTCTGTTTTATTAACTGATGAGGGAACGACTGTTTATAGCTGCTGTGTGTGTGTGTGTGTGTGTGTGTGTGTGTGTGACTTGAAAAAAGTGAAATGGCAGATATATTCACATCCACTTCTCTTAGCTTCATTAAAAATCCATCACACTCCATCACAATCCATCACACCCCATCATATTCCATCACACTCCATCACATTCCATCACACTCCATCACAGTCCATCACACCCCATCATATTCCATCACACTCCATTTCCTACATTTTGTAAGTGTGTAGTTTAAATCCACATTCCGTGAGGATAAAATAAAATGAGCATCACAGTGAATCTGAGTTTAATCTGCACGTGTGGCTCTCCTCCCCCTGTGTGACTGCACACAGGAAGATACACTCATTCACAGAAATATCACTTTTAAATAATTCATTATAGGTCATGTACTGCATAATGAAGGTTTTAAAATAAATCATGTAAATATATTATATATAACCTCTCTGTAGAATATTACTGCACCACAGAAGCACAGACTGAAGCCCAGTAACTGCAGTCCAGCTCACAGACTAAACCACTTCCTGTCCGATCAGCAGTCCGTGTGAAAGTTACACATCATCAGTAACACGTACAGAATAAATCATTTGGTGGTGTGCAGTTATCGGAAAATAATCAACAGCGTGGTGTGACTGAGTTACTGTTTCCTCCCTGAAGCTGATTATTTTCCCATAACAGGACACCTCCAAGTGTTTTATTCCTCTTACACCACAGCGTTCGCAGATCATTATTTTATTTATTACTGAATGAAATATACTTTATACTTTCTCTTTCTTCTCTCATTCTCTCTTTCTTCTCTCTTTATTCTTTATTCTCTTTATTCTTTCTTTATTTTCTCTCTTTATTCAAGTTAATTTGATGAAAAGTGAGAAACCATAAAGAAGTATAAACTCTTCTGTCCTGAAGATGTGGGAAAACGTAAAGTTACAGCTTTACCTCTGACACTGGAGACTCCTTCCATAAATGATAAACAAACATCTCCTTACGCAAAACTTCACATATCAATAATTACACAGATTTTTAATCCCTTTATAAACCAGAGCGTCGGCTCTACGCGTCCCTGTGAACGAGCCGTTACCATAGAAACGATAACGTATCGGAACAAGCGTGTTAATGTAAACCTGCGCTACTGTTGTAGAAAACTAATCAACACCTTCTGACCAATCACAGTCCAGAATTGAACAGCAGGAGGGTGTAATGGGTTTACAGTCTGATCTTAAAGAATCATTCAGCTTGAAAAAGAAGTTCCGCAAATATCAACAATTATTTCAAATAATTCTCTTTAGCTTCACCACTTTCCGATCTTACACATTCGAAAACACTCTGCCAGTGTGTGTGTGTGTGTGTGTGTGTGTGTGTGTGTGTGTGTGTGTGAAAGCTGAGGATATGTTGTTAACTGAACTAGCCTCTATAGAATGAAGTAGTTTTCCATATGGCTTGAATTACCCAGCATCCCCCACTGCTAAAGTCAGCCAGCTCTCTGTAAAAAAAACCCACGAGATGGCTGTCAGGAGAAAAGTATATTGTTAGCAGAAGATAAATTTCACTTTGTTTGTGCCTAAGCTGGTTAAAGCGGTGATATTCTGCAGCTCCTCCCCCACCTCCACCGTGTCCGAGCCTGGAGTGAGGAGTGGCAGAGCGAGAAATCAGTCCTGTGTTCGGCGTAACAAAGACGCCCCAGTGAGGGTTACAGCGGCTTCTTTACAGGGGTTTAGTGCTGGACCCTCGGGGTGGAGCACCACACAGAGCTCTGAAAGACGGCCGGTGATAAATTACAGGTTATTTGTCTTAGTTTCTTCTCATCTGTCAGGGAGCCAGTGTTCGTGTGGATCAGCTCAACAAGGCGTTGTGATGAATGTGTGAGTTTGAAAGATGAATTCTATTGGAGTGTGTGAACACGTGATGCATTAAAATGAGGCCAAGACACCGTACACACACTACCCAACACCGAGTCTGGCCTCAGACAGCTGATAAACGACTTATTCATGTGTGCAACAGTTAAAGGTCGAGAACACACACACACACACACACACACACACACACACACACACACACACACTCTCTCTCTCTCTCTCTCTCTCTCTCTCTCTCTCTCTCAGTGCTCCCTTACTTCCTGTGTGAACAGCTAGAAGATAAGCTAAGAAGACTAAACTTCAAAAGCTTTATGGCTTTAGCATCACCTCTGGTGCAGGAGCAGAGCTCAGTGTCTGCTACAGGAAGTCGTCTGCTTCAGCATCCTCAGAAATCTGCTAATGGAAACCGAATACACTCCGATAACACCTCCTACTCTTCAGAAGAAAAAAATCACAGCTAGCCAATCTCATGTCCTGAACACAGCGGTGGTTTAAACTTTCAAACAAAAACAAACCCCCAAAGAGCCATCTGAGTGTGTGTGCGCACGCAAGTGTGTGTGTGTGTGTGTGTGTGCGCGTGCGTGTGTGCGTGTGTGTGTGTGTGTGTGCGCGCGTGTGTGCTCATGTGTGTATGTGTGTGCACGTAGGGGGAAAAAGTAGTAATCATTTCCAGACATGTTGGCCTCAAAATCCAGACGAATCAAAGCAATCCGTAACGGGGGTTTCCGGTTCTTACAGATCAGACAGAGAGAAGGGTGAGGTGGGGTGTGCACCGGTGTGTTTATTTATTTGTTTGTTTGTTTGTTTGAAGAAAAAAGGAGAATGAGATTCAGGAGGAAACTGAATCATGAGTTAGAATCAGGTTACTCACATTAATAAAAATACGTTTTTATTTAAATCGAATAGACGTTAGTTCTTAAGAACGTCACTCTGCAAACATCATTACTTTAAATGAAAAACATCTAAGATCTTCTTTCATGATCATGTCTGTCTATTTTCCTACACTACCCACAATGCCGTTCTGACAGAGCTGCAGTGATATTTCTCCCACTAAAGAGAGCGATGCGGAGCGCTGTGCTATTCTGTGCAGCTCGCTCTCTCGCTCTGTCTCTCTCTCGCTCTCTCACTCTGTCTCTCTCTCGCTGTGTCTCTCTCTCGCTCTCTCACTCTGTCTCTCTCTCTCCTGTACACTCTGCTCAAACACATCAGCTTCCAAAGCTTCAACTTTCACACTAACACTGAACTCATCGTCTCGTACATCACTAACTACATACGCAGATGTGATCCTCAAAGGGAAAAGCGAAACCTGACTGTTACTGCAATGTGCATCATATTTTATGCCGTTAAACTCCACTGTAACTGCGTTAGCGTTAGCAATAACAATAACAGTGTCCCCGTGTGACATCAGAGCCGCTAACACACACCCGCTAACTTCTCACAGAAATAATGAAAATTCAGCACCAGAATCACTAATCCGTCAATATGAACATACTTCATGTGATTCAGGGTGGAGTTTCACTCCACAAGTTTCACTCCACACTACACAAGGGCCTAATTTTGTGGAATAATTCTATTAGTAATTGTAGTGAAGGCAGTTAATGCTGTTTAAGCTTCATGTGCTCTTGTATAAAACGGATAAGAAGATAATTAGCTCATGCTACTTTAGTTCGTCTGTCAGTCTGTGGCTTGTTCACACCGAGTCACCTGAAACACAGATTCTAGCTTTGAAATTTTGAGACGTATTTCGTTATATTTGCTCGGATCATCATCTTTCTTCAGTCTACCAGCGAGGTGAGGTCAGGTAGTCCGGTCAGTCTGTAGTCCAGCAACATCTGTCCATAAGCTTTTCCCTAGGAGAGAGAAAAATAAAACACAGCTGTCAACAATAAATTCTAACAATCAGAGAGAAACCCCAGGCTGTGAGCAGCTCCCAGGTCCAGACCTCAGCGTTTTAATTAATTACTCTACATAACATCTTTTTCACATTTTAGAGTATTATTTTATATTCGTTAGTTTATAAGTGCACTTTCTCGCCTATAAATCTGTGTGTCGGATCCGAATCGGAACAAAATGCGATTCTTTTTGGCTCACTTTTGCGAGTTGGTTTGTTTTGCTTTCTCTCTGCACGTAATTAAACAAACTAAAGTTGTTTGAGGGGTGTGTGTAGAGCTGAAAACCTCCTCATAAAACTCCATTCACGGTTCAGAAATACGCCGGAAATGACAAAAATCACTCGAGCTTAGAGAACAGAGTCAGCGCTGAACACATGATTAGATAATAATATTAATAAGTCGTTTCTGCAGCACTACGGCTCTGTGCTTTGGCTCAGTTTAGCAGCTCCCCCCAAAAATCTACAAAAAACAAAAACACTGCAACACAATACGGCATGTTTGAGTCACTTCCTGCAGGTGAGTCGATTCAGAGTCGATTCACTCTGTCTTGTTTAGAGGACCAAGACCGCCTTGATCAGACGCTCTCGGACCCGAACGCCATCACTATCTTTTCATCTGACTAAAGAGTCGCACAGAGGGGAAAACACACCAGGGTTCTGGTCAAACTAAACTGTGTGTGTGTGTGTGTGTGTGTGTGTGTGTGTTACCTGAGGGTCACTTCTTAAAGATGCCACCCCTCCTCCTCCAAGTGAATTGCGTATCAGGAAGTTTAAACCACAAACACCGGGCAACTCGAACCTGTGAGAAATCAGGCTGTTATTAAAGTGTACATTAAAGCACTCGATTCCTGTGTGTGTGTGTGTGTGTGTGTGTGTGTGTGTGTATGTATACACTATTACCCCATACACTATTACCCCCTGCCCCTTACACCACACTGACACAGGTGTGCTTCTTCCCTCACAGTATCTACCCTCACAATATCTTCCCTCATGGTATCTGCCCTCACGGTATCTACCCTCACAGTATCTACCCTCACAGTATCTACCCTCACGGTATCTGCCCTCACGGTATCTACCCTCACAGTATCTACCCTCACGGTATCTGCCCTCACGGTATCTACCCTCACAGTATCTACCCTCACAATATCTTCCCTCATGGTATCTGCCCTCACGGTATCTACCCTCACAGTATCTACCCTCACAGTATCTACCCTCACGGTATCTGCCCTCACGGTATCTACCCTCACAGTATCTACCCTCACAATATCTTCCCTCACGGTATCTGCCCTCACGGTATCTACCCTCACAGTATCTACCCTCACAGTATCTACCCTCACGGTATCTGCCCTCACGGTATCTACCCTCACAGTATCTACCCTCACAATATCTGCCCTCACGGTATCTACCCTCATGGTATCTGCCCTCACGGTATCTGCCCTCACAATATCTTCCCTCATGGTATCTGCCCTCACAATATCTGCCCTCACAATATCTGCCCTCACGGTGTCTGCCCTCACGGTGTCTGCCCTCACGGTGTCTGCCCTCAGGGTATCTGCCCTCATGTTGTCTGCCCTCACGTTGTCTGCCCTCACGGTGTCTGCCCTCACGTTGTCTGCCCTCATGTTGTCTGCCCTCACGGTGTCTGCCCTCACGGTGTCTGCCCTCATGGCTGGTTACAGTGAGAGGAACAGAGCAGTTTACAGACATTAAGATAAAAGAAATTTCCTCTGAGAGAATTCTAACTCGTCTTTACTCGTTATTGTATTAATGAACGTTTCATCCTGGAGAATCGTCACATGTTCGACTATACTGTATAATAAGAAGAGTGAGTAAGCCCCTCCCACCCGGTCTCAGACACGGACAGCCGTGGAGGCCCTGATTCATTTCCTCTCTTCTCTTCTGTTCTTCTTCTTAAAAAGCGCTCCTGTCTGTTTTGATGACGACGACGACGTGAAGGAGCCGGAGCACGGCAGACATTTTAACAGCCACTATGTGATTACAAACTGCATCGATAGCGATTACGTCTGTTTCGTTACAGCATCATGCGTGACGTGACCGTGTGAGGAAGTCGCACTTCGCTGGCATGGTGTGAGACGTCTTCATGAGGAGGTTAAAAAAATAAATATACATTTCCACTTCAGTTTGGTGAAATATATGAATGTTTTCTTAAAACAGAAATGTCAGAGTATATTTCTGTCAAAATAAATAAAAAATCAATGCTGGTCAAAACCTCTTACCGGGTCACCGAGGGCAGATCGCCGTCTTCCTTCTTAATCAGGTGCTGAAAGAATTTCTCCACCACTTCAGCAGTCAAAAACCTCTTCAGGTACGGAAAGTAAAGTGGATGTCTTGCTATAACTCCTGAAACATCAAAATGTTGTTCATTCAGTTTATTCATGAGGTGAACTATACATTTTTAATGTTTTTTCCCTGAAAATCAGCTTTACACAAATTCTATTTCCCTTTTTCACCTAGCTTACAAACACAGGAAATCATTTCTAAATGTTTGTTGTATAAACAACGATACGGTACAATTAATCGTATGGAAAATCTATTTTTCTCAATTGTATGCAAATGATGTAAGATCCAAGTTAAGCTAAAACAACTGAAATGAATGGCCAAGTAAATTATTGTATGAAACGTGTCGCTCTCCTGTTACCTCGATCTCATCTCTTCAACAATAAATGAAGCAAATAGAGCCAGAAGTCTATCAAAACCTCAGTGTAGATAAATAAAGAGAGAAATAACATATTTATACACTTATCTCCGAACGTCTTAACTTAATGCCTTAATTAAGGAATGCATCATTAAAGTTTACTCTAAAATATTTTCACTTAAAGCAGCATAAATAAAAGTTATATTAAAATAAAAGCACATTAGCAGACTTAAAGCAACATCTGTGATTTACTGAACAAGTGGAAAAGCTCAGAATGAGGAAGAAGTGAAAGCATTTCCAATAAATAAAAAAAACAAGTAAAAATAAATGAGTAATAAAGTAAATAACGCACATGAAAAACAACCTGATAAACACCTCACCAATATTCGCAGCGTCTCCTTTATCTCCACTTCGTGTATAAGCCAAGTCTTCAAGTCTGTAACTGCAAGGGCCGCTGGGCAAATCTGAGAAGCACAAGTGCAAACAAAATCATTCATCCATGCGTTGAGAAGGTCCTGACTGCAGCCTGCAGGACGGGGCGGGGCTGCACGTTTCGGTGGTGGCTCCGCCCCGTCCTGCAGGCCGCAGCCAGGTCTACTTGCATGCATTACTCCTGACTCATACAGTGCGGTCTTCTGTGTGTGTGCAGATCTCATACTAAATGGTTTCAGAAATTAAAACAAAGGCGAGCTGAGTAAACACACAACACAGTTTTTAAATGATAATGATGTTATTTATTGAAG
The DNA here is from genome assembly GCF_023375685.1 of Ictalurus furcatus. Lineage (NCBI taxonomy): Eukaryota > Metazoa > Chordata > Actinopteri > Siluriformes > Ictaluridae > Ictalurus > Ictalurus furcatus. Next base: position 83,783 of record NC_071280.1, read on the forward strand.
CAAAAAAATTATCCAATATCAACTGGGCCTGTGTGAAAATGTATTTGCCCCCGTAGTTACTAATTCCCCAAATCTATGACACTGCATTGATAACGGGGTTCAGCTGGACGAGACACAACCAGGCCTGATTACTGCAAACCCTGTTCCATCACATCTACACTTACATAGAACTTTCTCATCAGCAGGAAGTTGGTTAAAAGGTTTTACCCAGTAACACACTGCGCCAAAGATGAAAGAAATTCCAGAAATGATGAGGAAGAAGGTGATTGAAATGCATCAGTCTGGGAAGGGTTACAAAGCTATTTCAGACGCTCTGGGACTCCAGAGAACCACAGTGAGAGCCGTTATCTCCAAATGGAAAAACTCGGCACAGTAGCGAACCTTCCCAGAAGTGTCCGACCTTCCAAAATTCCTCCAAGAGCACAGCGACGACTCATCCAGGAAGTCACAGAAGAGCCAAGGACAACATCGAAGGACCTACAGGCCTCTCTTACATCAATAAAGGTCACTGTTCATGACTCCACTATCAGAAAGACACCGGGGGAAAACGGCTCCATGGAAGAGTGGTGAGGTGAAAACCACTGATAACCCAGAAGAACATTAAGACTCGACTGAATTTCACCAAAACACTCCTTGATGACCCTCAAACCTTTTGGGAGAATGTTCTGTGGACTGATGAGGTGAAAGTGGAACTGTTTGGAAGACAGGGTCCTGTTACATCTGGAGTAAACCAAACACCGAATTCCACAAACAGAACATCATACCTACGGTCAAGCATGGTGGAGGAAGTGTGATGGTGTGGGGATGCTCCACTGCTTCAGGGTCTGGGCAACGTGCAGTAACTGAGGGAAACATGAATTCTGCTCTCTAGCGGAAAATCCTAAAGGAGAACGTCCGGTCTTCAGTCCGTAATTTTAATCTCGAGCACAACTGGATTCTGCAGCAAGACAATGATCCAAAACATAGGAGTAAGTCCACCTCTGAATGACCCAAAAAAGCAAAATGAAAGTTTTGAAGTTGTCTAGTCAAACTCCTGACTTGAACCAGCTGAGATGCTGTGACAAGACTTTATACGGGCGGTTCATGCTCGAAATCCCTCCACTGTGTCTGAACTAAAGCAGTTCTGCAGTGAAGAGTGAGCCAGAATTCCACCACAGAGCTGTGAAAGTCTGATCTCCAGTTATCGGAAGAGTTCGATTGCAGTTATTGCTGTTAAAGGTGGCACAAACAGATTATAAGTTTAAGGAGGCCATTAGTTTTTCACATGGGTGATAGGTATTGGATCTTTTTTTTTTCTTCAATAAAAAAATAAACTGTATTTGTTTTGTTGTCTTTTGTTTGAAGATCTAAAACTTTAGTATGAAACTGAAGAAATCACCAAATACTTTTATCACTGTATAAAACTTTTATCAAGATTTAAAAAAACTTGGGCCAGGAATAGAAGTTATTTAGTTATCTATTGAGTTAATTATTATATATTTTATATTACAGAAGCTATTTTTCTCCTGCATTCTGTACATTTGTTCAGAAGAGGAGACAGTTACTGTCCTGAATAAACCACAGGGTGTGTGTGTGTGTGTGTGTGTGTGGGGGGGGGGGGGCGGGGGGGGGTAATGAATGGACGACAGGTTTTGCATTTCATTTGCTGTCTTGAGAACCAAAATAACAGTTTTTTGTGTATAATCTGTGCATCGAAGGAAAACGCTACAATACGTTTTAGTTTCTTTCTCAGAGATTTTTCTCCCTCTCTCTCTCTCTCTCGCTCTCTCTCCCTCTCTCTCTCTCTCGCTCTCTCTCTCTCTCTCCCTCTCTCCCTCTCGCTCTCTCTCTCTCTCTCCCTCTCTCTCTCTCTCTCCCTCTCTCTCTCTCGCTCTCTCTCTCTCTCTCGCTCTCTCTCCCTCTCTCTCGCTCTCTCTCTCTCTCGCTCTCTCTCTCTCTCTCCCTCTCTCTCTCTCGCTCTCTCTCCCTCTCTCTCTCGCTCTCTCTCTCGCTCTCTCTCTCTGCAAAAGGAATAAATAATTTCATTCAATCATTAAATGACTGTAATAATTATAAACCTTTTAAAATAAAGTTTTTGTCAGGATTATTCATTTTGTGTGTGTGTGTGTGTGTGTGTGTGTCTTGTTGAACATGTTATAGTTTTATTCTGTAATATACGGATGGTGATCACTCGCTCCATCCTGCTGCTCATTAAACTGAACCACAAAGTGGCTGAAGGATAAAGCGCTCATGACCGGCCGAGCCAAAACAACACTGAAAAGAGTTTGTGCTTTTCACTGGCTTACACACACACACACACGCACACACACACACACACACACACACACACACACACACACACACACACACACACACACACAAAGCCTCCTGGGAACACAAGCTGTATAGAATGAGCTGTGTAGAACAACAGTGTGAGCAGCTCTTATATAACCGTCTTTACCTAGCTGATCTTTTGGGCCGAGCTTCGAACACCGCGTACAATAAAGACCGTATTTAACTGGACTTTCTCTTTAGACTTGTTTAGAAACATTCCACCCTTTTTAACATCCTTAATTATAAAGATAGAAAGTGTATTATATGAAGTGATCTGCTGTAAAAGTGTGTGTGTTTGCGTGTGTGTGTGTGTGTGTGTGTGTGTGTGTGTGTGTGTGTGCCCGCTTAATAAAAAAGAATGCTGCGAGAGTTTTTCGAAAGCCGTACTGATTTGGTTTCTTTTTTAACACAACACTGCAGTTCTCAGAATCAGGAAAGGAACTTGTGTAGGATTACCCAGACATTTAATTTAACACAACGTTCCAAGTGAAATCAAACAAACCTGTAGGAATGTAAAGAGTTTGCTCTTGGACACAGGAGGAACCTTTAGGTGAAGAACACTCCGTCTCTCTGTACGTCTCCATCAACTCTCCATTAAGATGGATGTCCACCTAAAATCACTCACATATCAGTGATAGTTCCACTTTCTCAGCCACAGAAGAAACACAAAGTGGGTTAAAGACGATCAATCACTGCAGAATCTATCTCCACACCACTCCGTAATGTTCAGATGTTCCTAATCGTCTGGAGGTGTTGACGGATATGAGCTACATACTGTACGTATATGTCTGAAGTTAAACTCTATGGTCCAGAACCAGACATCAGCTACATCTACAGCTGAACACATTTATTCAAACACAGACATGCTAACATTGCTTAATAGAAAAAAAACAGAATTTTATCATGAACATCCTGCTGTACATCACGAGGAGGCTGTATTTCTTCAGATGTGTGAAACTCCTCCGTTCTTTTACTGTCCAACGAGACCACAGTCACCTCCACTTGTTATCTACGTCTTTCACGTCTTGCGTCCTTTCCCCTTCGGTGAATTTAATGTGTGTTTGTTCTGAATGCTGGTTTAGCCGAGAAACGTTTAGCCTAAATGCTTCGGCTAAACCGTAAATCTTATTCAGAACTTAACGTTTATGTTTCTGTAGCGTTTGAACAACTTCAGAATCTGTTTAAGAATGTAAGTTCTGAGAGTTTTACCTTCAGGTCTGCTTTAGGATGCAGGAAGAATAGCGGCTTCAGTACCGGTGACCTGCGTATGGAGCGAACACTAACTCATTCTTAACTGTAAAACAAGTCCATTTTCATTATGATTTCTACTTAGGTAAAAAATACTCACACTCGAGGTCGGCCTCCTACAATTCCTGTGAGTCCAGGAGCTGAGAGGTTTAGGAAATAAAATAAGAGAGAGAATTTAGATGATTGAGCTTCAGTGAGCACTTTATCCTGGTCATGGATCAGGAGTCAATCCCGGGAATTGTGCATGTGAGGCAGAATACACACTGGAGGGGACGCTGATCCATGCACACACACCTTCACACACTCATTCACACCTAGGGGTAATTTAGTACAGATACGCCACCTACTGGCATGTTTTTGGGAAGTGGGAGGAAACTGGAGAACCTTGAGAAAACCGACACAGGGAGAAGATGTGAAACTCTGAAGCTGGAACCCTGGAGCTGTGAGCTGTGTGTACCACCACACGGCCCTCCAGTCCATTTTTCCTAAACGTTCTCTGGGTTCTAACAGACTGGCAGGTTCCTGTCATTTGTTGCCCAGTTGACTTCCTCAAACCGTTCTGTCTGTGTCACACCTGCACCTCCACACGGATGCAGAACGGTGCACGTGCTGTTACGTACCCATGCCAGTTCCTGCTGGAGCCACTTCCCTGGAGAAAAACTCAAGAGCTTTCTTCTGCTTGTGATGCACAGCCATCCACAGCACCACTTCCCGAAGATCCTGCACAAAATATATTGATGAGTACGATTCACTTGATTCACAGTGTAGTGGAGAACATCGTGGGGGTCAAACATCACGACACGGACACCGAGCTGCAACTTCACCAACGTCTGAACTGAAATTTTCTGAATTCTATGCAAATTAGGTTTGACACGTTAGAGCAACAAATCTAAACGACGGGCTCGAACGATTCCTCAGACCAATCCTATAGCGCACGTGGTCCGACATTTCTCGGGTTCCTCACTCACACCTTTAGTTCCTACCTGCAGTTAGTTCCCATTTACTGTTTGACACAAAAATGCAAGAAAATCTGGCATGGTTTCACCTTCTCCTGTCACCTACGACCTCTCAGTAAACGTCTACAGAGACATTATGAACAAAAATTAAGCTTAGAGGACGTAGCAGAACTGGTTGGTGACTCGTGCACGTAGATTAGTGTGTGATCTAATTCGTCTTTTACTACTTTGCTTTTAAAGTTATTTACAGCTACTAGCACAGACAGTAAAGCTTTGTAAAGATAAACCTACGGTGTTGACTGCGTGAGGTCCGTACGTATCCTCAGCACCCAGAACCTTAACATTCACATCACTGTAATCCTCCAATCCCAGCTGTCTGAACATTCGCCTGGTCCTAAACAGAACAGCAGATTTTAGCTTCATTTCTTGCAAACAACAATAAAAACCTCTCTCAGGTTTAAAAGAGAAACAGCGCTGTGGTTGAGACATCCTCATGGTGCGGGCTCCAGATGGAAAAGGTTACGAATGGAAATTTTAATGTACAGAATTCATGAGAGTTTAATAAGAACTAAATCCTATTAGCAGTAACTATTCGTATAAAAATATGTAAACTGCCCTTGCTATGATCTGATCTGTTTATTGATGTTAATAAATGATGGAAACGCAGCATGTGATGATTCAAACCTTTTAATAATGCTCTCTGCGGTCTTCCTGGCTTTCTGTGCAGCTCGAGGGCCGACCACAGGACAAACCGCGGTCGCTCTGAAACCATCCATGTACGTGGCACAGACCTTAGGGTTAGGGGTTAGGGGTTAGGGTTAGGGGTTAGGAATATAATGACAGTATAATTATTAGAATAACAGCGATCTGATGGCATTGCTTTGAGGTAGAAACTGATCAAGCAGGGATCCTGCATAGTTTCAAACATTCATATTCATGGGTAATTACATTTCTGCTACATTTTCATCATCTTCAGCCAAGTCTTAACGTCATGGCAGAGGCAACCAGGTTGTAAACTAGCACATCCTGTTATAAAGGGTGCCAATAATTCTGGAGGACCCTCAAGATGGTTTAATCACTAAAATCAAACTGCAGCATCGCTGAATGGTGTTTAATTTGTGATCTTACTCTCGACCTGTGAGGAACGCTGGATATTACACGAGCACGCTACACCAGCTCTCAAATCCAGTGACACGATTCATTACACTAACATCCCATATCACACAACACGTCACGTCACGCCACATCACAACATGTCACATCATAACACACCACGTCACAACACGTTACGCCACATCACGTCACATCACGCCATATCACAACACGTCACATCACATCACTACACAACAAAACATCACATCACGCCACATCACAACACTTCACATCACAACACTTCACGTCAGAAAACACGCCACGTCACATCATAACACACCACGTCACAACACGTTACGCCACATCACATCACGTCACATCACTACACAACAAAACATCACAACACATCACAACACTTCACATCACATCACATCACAACACTTCACATCACATCACATCACAACACTTCACATCACAACACGCCACGTCACAACACATCACATCACGTCACATCACATCACTACACAACAAAACATCACAACACGTCACATCACAACACTTCACATCACATCATAACACACCACATCACAACACGTCACATCATAACACACCACGTCACAACACGTTACGCCACATCACGTCACATCACGCCATATCACAACACGTCACATCACATCACTATACAACAAAACATCACAACACGTCACATCACAACACTTCACATCACATCATAACACACCACGTCACATCACGTTACGCCACATCACGTCACATCACGCCATATCACAACACGTCACATCACATCACTACACAACAAAACATCACAACACGTCACATCACAACACTTCACATCACATCATAACACACCACGTCACAACACGTTACGCCACATCACGTCACATCACGCCATATCACAACAAGTCACATCACATCACTACACAACAAAACATCACATCACAACACGCCACGTCACAACACATCACATCACATCACGTCACATCACATCACAACACGCCACGTCACAACACATCACATCACGTCACATCACAACACTTCACATCACAACACGCCACGTCACAACACATCACATCACATCACTACACAACAAAACATCACAACACGTCACATCACAACACTTCACATCACATCATAACACACCACGTCACAACACGTTACGCCACATCACGTCACATCACGCCATATCACAACACTTCACATCACATCATAACACACCACGTCACAACACGTTACGCCACATCACGTCACATCACGCCATATCACAACACGTCACATCACAACACAACAAAACATCACATCACGTCACGCCACATCACAACACTTCACATCACAACACTTCACGTCACAACACGCCACGTCACATCATAACACACCACGTCACAACACGTTACGCCACATCACATCACGTCACATCACGCCATATCACAACACGTCACATCACATCACTACACAACAAAACATCACAACACATCACATCACGCCACATCACAACACTTCACATCACAACACTTCACGTCAGAAAACACGCCACGTCACATCATAACACACCACGTCACAACACGTTACGCCACATCACATCACGTCACATCACAACACAACAAAACATCACAACACATCACATCACGCCACAACACGTTACGCCACATCACATCACATCACATCACACCACGTCACAACACGTTACGCCACGCCACATCACATCACGTCACAACACGCCATGTCACATCATAACACACCACATCACAACACGTCACAACACATCACAACACGTCACAACACGCCACGTCAAAACACAACACGTCACATCATAACACACCACGTTACGCCACGCCACATCACATCACAACACGCCACGTCACAACACGTCACAACACACCACCACATAACACACCACGTCACAACACGTTACGCCACGCCACATCACAACAAGTCACAACACGCCACATCACAACACGTCACATCACATCACATCAAAACATCACAACACAACACATCACAACAAAACACGTCACATCACACCACAACACGTCACATCACAACACTTCACATCACGCCATGTCACATCACAACACATCACGCCACGTCACAACACAACAACACATCACAACACGCCACAACACATCACGTCACAACACAACATCACAACACGTCACATCACAACACATCAAGTCACAACACAACACATCGAGTCACAACACAACACGTCACAACACAACATGTCACATCACGTCACGTCACGTCACAACACAACACAAAATTTTCTAACGTGCGAGTCACAGAGGAAGCGTCAGACTGGCGTATTATAGCTGGTTCATATTTTGGAAGTGTACGCAAATGCATTCAGCACAGAGAAAATCGCCGCTTGATTATTATTGGAAGTGTTACCTTGTAGTCACCTGATGGTGGTGATCCTTTGGCTCCACCCACTCTAACTGCTCCTCCTTCAACACCTTCAATTATTAATGATTCATTATTATTACTAATAAAATGCTGCACAGATGTCATGTTTATACATTCGGAAACGATCAATAGTCCTTATTAAACATCGCTCCTAACCGAAGACCAGGATAAACGCGCGTCTTAATGAACTGTTTGACTGGAATCGTTAGAAATTAAGATCACAGAAGGAATCCATCAACATCCTTTAACGCTCTTCCTCACCTGGAATCTCAGTAATGGTGACGTGTGAGAAGTCACACGTGACGTCAGGCAGGAGGTAATGACGTGGATCGCCTATTTCATACACTAACTGTTCTGCTACTGTACCAAAGGACACCAGACCACCAGTTCTGGGAGGTTTGGACAACGTGAAGGAGCCATCAGAGGAACATTCGATCACTGGGAAACCCATATTATCCCTATTAAAGAAAAAACAATAAACAAACAAGCAGAAATATTATATAGTGCTAAAGAATTGGAAAAAGAGCAACGTGCTATTATGTGTAAATATGTATTTAGTACAGTACGGGTATATAGAACAAAGCGGAGCTTAAAGAAAAGCAACAGGAGCAACATGACCAGCGACCGCGTACCAGTCCGGAACCGTGTGCCAGTCGGTGAAAATGCCCCCAGTCGCTTGGGCTCCACATTCAATCAGGTGACCTGCAAGACTAAAGCAAAGACAGAAGTGTGTCACGACTCAGTACTGTCCAACAAACTTATACATTTAAAATGTCTGTTTAAATTCACAAAACTTCACAGAGTTCAGCTGGATCTTATAATAACGTGCATCAGAACACACACACTTTACTGTAATGTGTGTTTACCTTCCAGCAGCCAAGAGGTCAAAGTTACTCTGATCCCAGCCAAACTGTCACAAAACACATTCAAAAAGATTTTATGTTAAAACGTTATATATAATATGCCATAAAAACTCAAACAATATTTTAAAATGAGAAAAGTAGAAAAAATGAGCAAATCCCCACAGCAGGTAAGTTTATAAAAGTCTAAAGCTGTTTTATTAGCTGTGACTTTTTATTATTACTACTAATGAAAAATATTACGACAAACCGTACAGAATGCATCAGGGGTCCAAGCACCACTGCACTGTCAACACACCGGCCCGTAACCACGATATCAGCCCCGAGATCCAGACAGCGCTTTATGGGGACCGCACTGCAGGAAGCAAAACGAAAAGAAAAGAAAAGCAGTGAGCTTGGAGAAGCAGTGTTGTTCACGGTTTAATCAGTCACACAGTCAGGACAGGAGGAGAGACTTTATTGACATCTCAAATAAACACATAACCCTCAGAGGTTCGTAAACAACAGAACTCACATCCTGAAGGAGGCTTCACTTCACTGCAGCAGGGGATTTCAATCAGGAAAACCTCGGGTCAGTTTATCCAAAATTCCACCAGAATTATTAAATACTCAGTCAGGGGTAAGAACACACCACACCATGTTTACACAAAGGTCAACAACGCATAAAAGGCCCTGCCCTGTCCCCATCCAGGACAGGCTGACCATCTTTCTTTGTTAAAGCTGCCAGCTTACGAGCCACTCATTAACAGGATTAGAGTAGAGTCTGAGAGAGCCATGCCACCACTACAGGACGGTTCTGAGCACAGACTGGAGCGTACTCGCAAAAAAACCCCAATCTAGAGCGATACACCTCCCGTCCTGTACTATCCCATTCATTACTGCACAGAGAGCGCCACCGCAGTTAAGGAAATCACTGCGTTCCCAAACCAGAACATCTGGATGAACTCAGAAATCTACTAAAGCAAGGAAATGCTGCCTACAGCGTCGATGTGAGGAACGCAGCTTCTCTGAAAAACTAAGCCTAACCTATTTTAAAGAAATATTATCTTACCCCAGATATGCATTCATACTGTGTATGTTTTTGGGAAGTGGTTTGTTTTCGTGTGTATCAGCCATCTTCAACATATTCAGAGAGTCTTTCTAAAGAAAAGAAAAACACAAAAGTGCTGTAAGTTCTACAACATACACCTGATTTAGATGTAAATCCCCTGAAATTTAAGCTGACTCTTCACTTTCAGCTCATACGCATCATTTATTTTAACTTCAGCGTGCCGCAGTAGACAGATAAAATAACGATAACTTTGTCGATGTCCAAATATTTATGGGTCTGACTGTATGTGTTATGTACAAGACGAACTGACACGCTGTTGATCTAATGCAGGAAACCGCGTCTCATACAAGGGAAGACCTTTTCTCCACAGCGCTGCAGGTACTGTTTCTCACCTGTGGCATTAAATCATCGCCAGTTACCACGGCAACCTTCAAACTGAGCCCAGCTTTCTGCACCACTTCCTGTATAGCAGCTGCACACGCGAGAGGATTCACTCCACCGGCGTTACTAACCACACGGATACCTGCACAACGCAACACAGTACAATATCTCTATCGTCTCAGCTTTTGATCTCAAACCCAAATGTCTGCAGTCTACAGTGAAACCAAAAGAGCTAGCCTTGCTGTTCCAATACTTTCAGAGGAGACTGTGTGTGATTTTTAAATCTGTTTCTTAAAAGAATTCTGCATTCAGACTCTGACCAATTTGCATACTCAAATGAATTCCCATAAATTATTTTTAATACAGTAAATTTCAGACTAAACTACAACTATGTCAGATTAAAGGATGTTACATTTCCTACTTTTTAATGAAAGGAATCCTAAAACAGACAAACATTTGAGCTTTTTTAGATTTTATTCCTAGTGCTTTAACATTCATTTCTTGTGTTTAACTAACATAACTATAATATAATATAATATAACATAATATATACACTATACTCGCTGCTCTCGGCTCTGCACTCGTACCTTTTTGGCTGATGTCCTTGATAAACGGAGAAATGGCAGACAGAACGAAATCAGGAGCGTATCCCATGTTCTGGAAGAGATCAGAAATCGAATGTGAGTCATGTGATAAGTCATGTGTGAAGTTCATGTGTACGAGAGGAAACACGCTCCTGATTTGAACCAGTCCTGATATCTGACATGAAAAACATCAGGACACGCTGGCTTAGCGGTTAGGACGTTTGCATTACACCTCTAGAGTTAGGCGTTGGATCCGTCTCCGCCCTGTGGGTGCGAATTCTGCATGTTCTCCCCGTGCTTTCGGGGTTTCCTCCGGGTACTCCAGTTCCTCCCCCAGTCCAAAGACATGCTCTGTAGGCTGCTTGGCATGTCCAAATTGTCTGTAGTGTGTGTGTGTGTGTGTGTGTGATTGTACACTATGGTGGGTTGGTACCCCGTCCAGTGTGTCCCCCGCCTCGTGCCCCGAATCCAGTGACCTCCGCAAAACACTGGCCTTAAATCTCAGCATGCGTGAAACTGGAGGTTCACTATTTCAGAGCAAAGTTTCTTTATGTACACAACATTAACACCTTTCAAGTATATAAATATAGTTATTAGAAACACACACACACACACACACACACACACACACACACACACCCTCATGTTTAACAGATCATGTGAGTCAGAAAGTGTAATTGCTTACAGGAGTCTTAGCTTTAGCTGCTGTGAGGAGGGACATGGTAATTTCCGACAGATAATCAAACACAAGAAAGTCCAGCTTCCCACCGTGTATCAGCTGAGGAACTGCAGAGGAGCATGAAGAGGAATAACGTTAAACAGACATAATAAAACAATACAGTACATCTGGGAGAAGTTTTACATCATGTGAAGAGAGAAGGTTTAAACACTCCGTTATATCACTGAAGATCTTCTAATGCAGAACCAGAAATGCGCTGAGTTTATAAATCAGTACTTCTCAAAGACATCACCTGTGTGTGTGTGGGTGTGTGAATTTTTGTGTTAGAGCAGGAGAACACTAAATTGTGCAAGACAGGGGCGGGATTCCTCCAGGACCAGGATTAGGAATCTGAGGATAAGGCACTGGACCAGCTCCCCACGTCCCCACTCTACGCCAAAGTGGGGCTGAAACCTACAGAGCTACTGGAGCTGCTATAAGAGGAATGAAACACCTGGGGATGTGCAGTTACTGGGAAATAATCAACACTGGGGCAGAATTAAAGCCAGACGGTCGGTCACGTGTGTTGTGTTTATGTGAATGGAAAATGTCCTGAGGATTTCAGAATGTTTATTAGAGGATCACTTTATTATTCACATTGCATGCACTCCCTGGCCACATTAATAGGAACACCTATCGTTTTCCGCACCTTTCTGTGTAAACTCTACAGACAAACTCTACTGGAGTTTCTGAAATACTCCGACTGGCACCGATGTCACTGACTCACATTTACCTCCAGTTCTTTCTCCAGTAACTGAAGCTACTGTGCTTTACCTCCACGGTTCACACAACGCAATGCTGACATGGTACAGGACCGGCTGATGGATAACTGCACGACAGAGAAGTGTAATGGGTGTTCCTATTAAAGTGGCCAGGTAGAGTATGTCAGATATGACTGTTTTCAGATCTGATTGCAGCTGTGAATGGATTTAATCAAATGCACAAACACTAAGGAGATTCACGGACACTGCAAAACAATGCACTAATAATAATAATAATAACAACGACAATAATAAGGAAGCTTTAATTTAATTTGTATTTCTTTTCAGAGTTCAGCACTACATTAAAATGATCCAGTGACATTTAGTACAGATGTGCATTGAGATATATAGGATGTAAATGGTTTAGTGGTGTTTTGGGGGTGTGTTTTTATTTTGAGTTGATTACCTGAGGTAGCAGTATCACCCCAGAACCCTGAGGCACAGCCGACTCTCACTGTGTTCTGCCCGGAGCTGTATCTCTGCACACAGCTCTTTAATCTCTGTGCGTTATAATGATTTCTACAAACACTCGGACACATGCGCAGTCTGCACCGAGACAACACACACACTCTGGCACCGCCGATCAGATTTTTCATCCCGACATACATACTTACAAAATGTTTTATTTCATTAGTTTTTGTTTTTCTAAAATGACCAGGAAAAACGCGATGGTGAAACTTATAGGTCAAAGTATCGCAGTCGGTGCCGCACTATATGCAGTCCGGGAGGAACAAATCACTCAGTCACTCAGTTCCTAATTCTTTCTGTGAAAACGTCAGCAAACTGATACATAATAAGTTATTTATAGCCCTATAATATGCAATAATTTTAATATATTCATTTTTTTATTTCAGACTTTTCACTTTAGACACTTTAAAAAAAAGAGAATATATATATATATATCTCCAGAGTGAAGAAAACATTTCTAATTCAGTTGCATTAGGTTTCACCTGCACTGAGTATTAGGATCTTTCTTCTTCTTCTTCTTCTTCTTCTTCTTCTTCTTCCTCTTATTATTATTATTATTATTATTATTATTATTATTATTATTATTATTATTATTATTATTATTATTTTCTCCAACTATTGCAGTCAGCAGCTTAGAAAACATCAGTCGACCCCCTCAATACAGTTTTTTTTTTTTTTTTAATGAACATAATCCAAATACTAGGTGCATTATTTAACTGTGTACAGTAATATTTAATTAGAGATCTCAATCTACATCCGGATTTCTGTACATCTGCTTTGTGAACATGTCTAATGTTTAAAGTGCTATAAATAATGTAAATATAATTGAATGTAATTGAACATTTAAGCGTTCCCAGAGATGAATAAC
>NC_071280.1:102500-210000 GCF_023375685.1 Ictalurus furcatus
AACCTGCTAATGTTAAGATGTTTGGTTTGCAACTGGAATAACTGCAATTACTGTGTACTAAACAGTTATAAAATTGTGTGCAGTCATATTTTGTTCATGAGAAGGCCAGTGGACACCTACTATTAATTCCTGGGGGAATATTAACAATTGGAGTATATTTGAAGTGCAGCGTTTGCGCTAATCGGCAGATCTCTCCTTTCAGATTGTGTTGAGATCCAGCAGAAGCACACCGCGGGTGATCAGAGCGGCCTGTTCAAAGTAAAGCCGGCCGGGTCGGAGGAGGTAGTGGAGCTTTACTGTGACCAGGCCACAGGTTTGGGGGGCTGGGTTCTGATCCAGCAGAGGGAGGACGGCTCTGTTAACTTCAACCGCACTTGGGATGAGTATCGGGTTGGGTTTGGGAAGACAGACAAGCAAGGAAGGGGTGAGATTTGGATTGGGAATCACATCTTACATCTCCTCACTCAGAAGGAAAGTGTTCTGAGAGTGGAGCTGTTAGACTGGGCAGGAAACGAGGCGTATGCAGAATATAACATCCAGGTGGGCTCAGAGACAGAGGGGTTCCAGCTAAATGTATCATCTTACACAGGAGATGCAGGAGATGCTCTGGTGCAGGGGCTAGCTAACACGGGTTCCTTCCTTTCACACGCTGGGATGAAGTTTAGCACGTTTGACAGGGACAATGACAAGTGGGAGGAGAGCTGTGCTAAGATCTATGGAGGCGGATGGTGGTACAATAACTGCCAGTCTGCCAACCTCAATGGGATTTACTACAAGGGCGGGAAGTACGATCGTGCTAGCAAAATTCCCTACGAGGTAGAGAATGGAGTCGTGTGGCTGCCGTTTAAACCAGCAGATTATTCCCTTAAAGTGGTGAGAATGAAGATCAGGCCTCTCTGAACCCTCAAATCAGTGAAGGAGATCAGAAAGATGTAAATGATGAAAATAAGATAGATCGATTCTGCTTGCAATGATCAGGACATGCCACAATGTGAAATACTGCACAAGTTAATGTCGTTTTCAATAAAAAAAAATGTGTTCACTTCATTTTGTGTCATTTCTTTATTTAAAAACATCACACAAGCAAGAGTGATCATGAACCCTTTTCTTCTTTGAAAATGTGTGTAAACTGTGTTAAAATGGATGATGATGAGTAGTATTATTATTATTATTATTATTATTATTATTATTATTATTTTCTCCTAAAAAATTCGCAGTTATACAGTGACAAAGCATTTCATTCACTCACTGTGTTAAATTTTATATACAATGGTAATGATATGGATGATATTTTAATCAGAGATTAAAAATAAAACCAAATCACCAAAATATCATTTCTGCAATGAAAATATCAGGTTTAAGTTTAATTTAGAAGCACATTACACAGATATATGAATTTATAACAGAACCGTCAATAAACTCCATGCAGAATAACTGTATTTTGAATCTATATTCCTTTTTTCTTCACATATTCTTCAAATATAAAGGTTTGTGTTTTGTGTGTTTCAGTGTGTGAGTCAGTTGGTTCTCGGAAACGACACACTCCCTCCCGTTACCAAAGACGACTTGGACATTGTCCAGTGAACAAACACCCGCTGTGTACCGACGAGGACGAGGTGAGTTTAAACTCCGTTCCAGATCACGGTCAGTGTTCTTCCTGATGTTCTTTCTGTTAGCAGATTTTGTAAGTAAAAGGTAAAAAGTGAAATGAAATCACCGGATTCACTCTATAAAGCTAGATACATATAATATTAGCAACATAAATCATGAAATTCTCTTCACATATAATCATACGTCTTTTTACTGTGTTAAATTTCATATTTAAGGTTAAGTTATTTAATCAGAAACCTGCGGAGGCTGGAAGTGTATGAAATTCACTCCAGTGGTTTAATGTTTGATTTGTGTGCAGGGTGTGAAATGCCCATCAGGCTGTCGGCTGCAGGGTTTTATTGACGAGGCTGACGGAGACGTTTATGAGCGTCTCGGCAAAATCTGTGAGAAGACAAAACTATATAAAACCACGCCTTTATCTACAGCGATTAAAACGGCTCAGTTCTACGAAGCACAAAGGAAGATTATCGTCAAAACATACAGTGCGTAAAGATTCTTTTTTATAAAACCCTTAGGGCAGTGCTATTATAGGAAATGAATCAACAACGGGGTGGTGTGATGAAGCAGAGCCACTGTTACCACCCCGACCTCAGTTAGTTTCCAATAGCTGCACACCCCTACGTAGATTATTCCTCTTATACCACAGAAATTTAACAATTACACTTTTTTATTTAACAACCAACATTTCTAATCCATTTATAGTTCTGTTTAATGATGTGGAAGATCGGTGTTAGTTCCTGCTGAGAAACCAACACCTTCTGACCAATCAGAACTGAGCGCTGAACAAATCTGTGGTGTGATAATGACCTGCACTCTGATATTATGTATAAGAATGCTGATGATGAAACTGAAGGTTGTTGATCCTCTTTACAGTGGAGGAAATGCGCTACGCTGAGGTCGCTGAGATGCTCCACAGGAACCTGACACTGTTATGGAAAAAGTCCACAGAGCTCTCCAGAGAACTACAGAAGTACCAAAGACAGACTGAGGATCAGATCAATAAAATCCACCAGTTCGAGGTAAAAGTTCAGACTTTTCTGTAGCTTTAAAATTCTGACTAATGGTTAGTGGATTTTTTAGCTCTGTGTTTGATTTGTCTTGTTTGTTTTGTTGGGTTTCGGGGTTTAGGTGGACATTGACATCAAAGTCCGTGCGTGCAAAGGATCATGCAAGCAAACCTTTGACCATGTGCCTGATCACGAGACCTTCAGATCAATGCGGGACAATATTGCCACATTCGACTTGACCTCCCCAAAACAACAAAAAACATTTACCTTGGACAAAAAACTCAAACTGCAACCTGTGGTTCAACCTCATGATTCTCTCGCGTATGGAAAATTACCTTTCGTCCACTCAGAACTCCTCACAAAGATGGAGGACATCGAGCAGAATCAGGTGGTGATGGATGAGCTTCAACAGCATACGTGGAATTCGGATGGAAAATGGGAAACATAAAAGAAATACATGTGGGACTTTTATCATGGCTTGAATACTGCTGTTTCATTTCGAAGAAAAACTAAAAAGTTACATTAAAGTTGTAGAACTTTCGCGAAACACACAGATCTTTTCTCTATATGTTTTTAATACGCTGTGTATAAAAATGTAAATTGTTATACAGTACAAATATGAAATAAAATGAGACTTGCTTTAATACATTCTAGAAGACACATCAACAGCAGGAACTGAAGTCGGAGAAGTAAATATGTCTGATATCACAATCAGACTCAAAGCTACAGAGTTAAACGCTACTCAGACGCTCAGACTCTGAATAATGAGTGTGGAAGCCGTGTTGTTAAATTAAAGCAAGCTTGCAGTGATAATTATAATGAAAGATGTGGTTAGATCCACTCTCTCGTGCTTGGATTAACGCCATTTTATTAGAGCAACACAAATGGAGCTTCCAATCTACACCCTTGGGAAAAAGAAATCTTTCACCAAATTTCCCAAATGTTGTCGATTGGGAGGAAGAACTTATTCAGGGCATCACAATCATCAGTCCTGAGGACCCTGAGCTGTACGTATATTTAACAACGGTTCTAAACAGAAGAGCAGAGGAAGATATGGCTTACTGGATTAACATCTGCCAAAAAAACACCCCCTCTCCATAATCTCACTGTACAATGCTCTTTATTCTGGGTACATGAGAGCGTAATGCATGAATACTGACACAGTTACAGCTAAAGCCTTACTTTAATAAGATAGAGACATGTAGAGAGAGAGAAGGAAGAGTAAACCCACAGTCAGCTGACCTCGTCTTCACTGGAGTGTAGAAAGTCCTCACCTTTTACTGTGACATTTTTATTTCTTCACTTTTTTACTGTATTGTATTTCTGTATATTTATTTACTTATTTATCTTTTCATTCCATTATAAAGTTAATGTATTGCTTACTGAATGCCAATCACAAAAACTCCCCACTTCCATACATTATAAAACGTGTCATCTGACCTTTCTGGACTTTTATTTACTTCATTTACATTCAAAGCTATTATGAATTGTTCACTGCTTCAAAAGTCGGACAAGTGGATGATCTTAATGGCGTCAAACTCACAGAGGGATCAGAGGTGCATTTATAACACTGTTATGAAGCACAATGGACAGCGTCTACAATTTTCTCAAAGTGTTTTGTTGTACTCAAGGGAGGAAAGTACTGATATACTCTCCTTACGGGACTTAAGTACATGGTTCACTGTAACAGTTCTTTTATTTTAGTAGAAATAAATCATAGTCCTTTTATTTGAGTTTTAAAAAAACACAGAATGCATTTAACTCCAGAAGACCTCAAGTGAAGCAGTTGATTTTACAAATAAAACTGAAAGTCTACACTTCAGACAGGAAAAGCTTTATCCAGCAGCAGTAATGTCTGGGACAGAGGAGACACACGAGTGTCACGACACCCAGTTTATCAGCATTTATCTTCAGTTTTAAATAATTCAAAGGAAACAGCGTGATACCGATCTGCAAATGATACAAGACAAACCCCATAGAGAGATCGACATTTTACAGCATGTGTACAGGGAAACCATTAGCCGAGAGTGCTAGACTAGTGCTAGCCAGATGTTTTGATGTTTTACAGTATGAAAGCTCTGTATTAAACTTAAGAGATCACATTCAGGCATGTTCAGTAGCTCGTTGTGTTTAATATATCTACAGACTACAGGTAATGCTCAGGATAATGTTTACTAGATAGCTAACTATGTAACTAGAGGCAGGAATTAGCATGAGCTAGCTAGCTAATGAATCTACTGTAGCAAAATCTTTCGGCTAAGTGGTAAATAAGTGAAATCTGGCTTTCTGTACTGTATATACTGCTGCTCATGGAGCTGGTGTTCACTTCACAGTGCTCACTTAGTTAGGTAACGTCATTGCTTAAAAATCTGTTCCTCAGATACAGAATAGCTTTGGGATTCGTTGTGTGAATTGTAGACGTGTAAATAATAATAATAATAATAATAATAATAATAATAATAATTATGCAGTAGTTTTTTACCAGATGACTTCTTCACTCCTGCTTGAGTCATTTTCTTGATCTCTACTTGTGATTTATTACTACAGCAGCACTAGCTTAACTCACGTCAGTGTGTTTTCTTCTCTTTACGCCACTGGTAGAAGAAGCTCATATGAGAAGAGTGTGGGGGCTTGGGATGGAAATCATTTCTTTTGAGGTGAGGGTTCATGGTTCTGGAGTCAGCGCTTCATTCTGATGAAGGTATGTGAGGATTTAAAGCCACTGAACTCCACCCAGAATGTATACATTACTGTGTCTGTGCTTCGTTCTTTTGTTATGACAGTATTATAGAATATATCCTACACATACTGGAATTACTGATACGCTGCTGTTAGTTGAGACGATCAGATTCAAACCAAATCTAATGTTCACACAGAATGCATTTTATTTTGAACGTAAACAGGTTTGTTGACAGCTGGTGCAGTTGTTCTTATTATCTTCATATTTCACTGATGTCAACATCTTTATTTCTTTTTTTATTTCTAAAATGGCATTTGCTGAATAAGAGTACAGGTTTCACACAGGACGAGTGAAGAGTGTGTGTGTGTGTTATTTCTGAGCAAAGAAGGGTCTGATCTTCAGGCTGACGGCCTTGAGCGAGTACCACGAGCCCTTCCAGTTCATCCACACCACGCCGTCGTCTGTGCCGTGTTTGGCCATGTTCTTTGTGTACGCTCCGCCCCAGTAGTATCGGCCATTAGGATTGGCTGAATGGCAGGCGTTATACCACCATCCACCTCCATCTTCTCTTGAACACTGCTTAGACGGGTCACCAGGTACCCTGTATATATTAAAAGAATATATATTGTTTAATTATTAAAGGCATAAATAATTATTGATTATTTTCCTACAACAGCAGTCCCCCAAGTGTTCTATTCCTTACTCGATGCTGCAGTGCAACTATTCAATCATTTGGTTAAAAAGTAACTATATAATAATAATAATAATAATAATAATAATAATAATAATAAATAACTATCAAGTAAATCTAAGTGACTCGTAGATCATATATAAACATAGAATTTTATCTTCTCTGTAAGGGCAGCGATGCTCACCATCGGTCATTGTCTCTGTCGTAGGTGCTGAACATCATGCCGTTGTGGATGGTCATGGTGCGATTTACACCAAACAGCTCTGTTGCACCAGTGAGTAAGGCATTTCCCGCCGTGCCGGAGTATTTATCCACTGCCAGGATGTAGTTCGAAGCTTCGCCTTGTACGGTGAACTGTTGGTACTGAGCGTATGTCTTCGTGCCTGCCCAGTCCTGCAGCTCGATCAGGACTTCAGTTGGGCCCGTCTTAGTGAGCTGACTGATGCGGTCATTACCGAGCCAGTACTCGCCTACATTACAAAGAAAACCCAACAGAGATTAGAGGTCAGGAAGCTCTCACCTATGTACAGAAAATGCACACAAATTAAACCCCTTTCTTGAAAGAAAGTACATATCAATCATTCAGTCATCTTCATCTAAATGTTTTATCCTGGTTCTGGATTCTATCCTGGGAATGCTGGGTGTGAAGCAGGAACACGTCCTGGATGGGACGCCAGGACACACACGCTAACCTGAGCTCCGGACTGACTCAGAACACAACCTGCTACACCAGCATGCTGTCCTGCAGAAAGTATCAAACTTACCAGGAGTTTCGCAGTGACCTTTCCCAACATCAAACGCAACGTTTCCAAAACCTCTCTTGTAATCATCCCATCTCCGGCCGAAGTCCACGCTACCGTCCAAACGGTTCTGAATGAGCAGCCATCCTGAGAACAATAGAACAGTATGACTGAAGGGGTTTAGTTTTCTGAAATCTCTGTAAAGTGTCTGTTTTTCCATCATGCCGTACCTCCGTTCTGCGTTGTCTGGTCACAGTAGACCTTGTAAGGTGCTTGTGAGGGTTCTGGGCGCACCAGATACAGCTCAGAAGTTTCTCCTCCGTTCCTGAAAACATCCTCGCAGTCTTTTCCAGACACCACTGGGATGGGGCAGGACACTACACACGGTTCAGCACACTTCTCATTCTGAGAAGTCACAGCCCTCTCCAGACGCTGGATCTTCTCCCGCAGTTTCTCCAGGACTCCCTGCAGGATTTTAATGTTTTGTGGAAACGAGACATCCACAGTTTCTTTCACATATGCATGCTGGACCTCCAGGTCGTCTGTGTACTGATTGACCAAGTCGTCATTACCTACAAAGATTTAAAAAGGCAGAGAACTTAGAGAAGATTATTGATTTGTTATATTTGCTGTTAATGCTGCAGAGTGAAGTGTACCTCTGTGAGTAAACACACGTTTAAGTTTAATCCAACTGAGACTTATCTAACATTAAACACTTTACCGTTATTGATCCTCTGTCTCTCAGTGACCTCTGAGGTCAGCTCGTCCACGTATCTGTAGACGGAGTTGGAGGTCTGTGACAGAGTTTCCACGTCTCTCTTTAGCTGAGCCACCGTAGGTTTAACGTCACGCTCCTGCTTCAGCAAAGCTGTTTTCAATTCACAGCCTGTAGGACAGAGCACACCCTGCAGGAGCAACGAAAACAAACCACGTCACACCTCGTCCTCCTTTACACACCACGAGTCTGTGCAGAAATGACTATTAAAAATAGCAGGGATTTTAGATGCGTTTATTACGCAAATGATCAGGCAAATAATAACGGCTGTTCCAGTCTTTTAAAAACTGGATGAGACCTTTTTTGTGTAGAAACGTTAGACAGGCGCGTGTCGAGTCCGTCACCGGCAGCCATGTTGGATTGTGAGGAGCTACACTTAACCGAGTAACAGATATCTGTGGAATCATGTGCACTGGACATTGGAGTGGTTTGAAGGTGAAATACATCTAATATATTTCTAAAATTAACTTCGAATTAACGTTTTATGAGTGAATACTGCAAACTTTAGCATTAATAAGATTTTATAATATACTTTAATACCAAATCTAACCTGGAACACTAACGCTTTTACCAACGTTTCTATTTTCGAGTCAGTCTGAGAACAAAGTAAAGCTCAGAAATGTTACTGTGAGGAAAAAGTTCATTTAAAATGTGCATAATTATATTATTAGAGTATAGAGATTACCATTGCCTCCGAAGCATGTATGCATCCCCCACTGTCAATAATTTCCTTCTTCTCCTCCTGAAGCTGTTTCTCGGTCACCGCAGTGGGGCGCGGTCCGTAACGTCCACGTCCGCTAACAGGAGGTGGAGCAGCGACAGGTGTGTAGACCTCACGGCCCCTGGAAAGAGGCCTGTGACCTCGAGGGTCTGTGAATTCCACTTTGGGCTAAGAGACATTCGGAAAAATATCATTCAGTAAGTTGAGGAGTTTACAGACGCAATTTCATCTCAGTCTCAAAGAATGACTGGGTGAACATGGTTGTGTAATTACAGCGCTGAACATCGATTATTCGAGTTCAGATGTCGCCTGTAAATGTTCAGTTTCTAAAGTCAATTAAATAAAAGTAAAGAACTGCTGCTTGACGTTTGGGTTGTTGGGGTTTTGTTTTAATGTTAAAATCTGTTGTACTGTTAATACTGCACTCTTAGAAAAAAAAAGTTGTTGGTTTTCTTTAAATCTTCACAATAAAATCTAATTACAGTCCATTTCAGTTTTTCAAATCTTTTTTAAAGGTCAATATATCCACATTACCCAGGAACATATACAGTGTAAAGGTATAAAACATAATGGTACCACTCCACAGACAAGGAAAGGCAGAAATATTCCATTTTTAATCATTTCTTTCATTTAATTAGATCAGAAGTTAAAAACAGACTCACCGGCGGTGGTGTTTTTACATCCTACAGAGAGAGAGAGAGAGAGAGAGAGAGAATAAATGAGTTGTTGTTTTAATCCTGACCAAGTAACATAAATAATGGCACGAGTGTGTACTTACTACAGCATCTTCATCATCATAATCAGAATTGGCCTGAGCCAGCGCTCCACACACACACACACTGAGGAAGAGGAGGAACTTCATGTTGAAGAGCAGGACACTTAAAGACAGATGATGAGGTCTGTATTTATAGCTGATAGAAAGCCGCCAGGAGGACAGATGAGAGGACATTTAGGTGATTATTAACTCGGGAAAATCAATACGAGCGGCTCGGGGCTCATTTTGTGGGAAATGTGGCAACATGCTGAAGCAATAATGCCATGTGAACTCTGGACGTTAATGAATATATAATCATTTCTTTAAAATGGTCCGTGTGTTCGTTTGTTTTGAAATGAGAACGGGAAAACACAGAAACAGGTTTATTTTTTAGTTTTGTTTTTCTCGGCACTAAAATAGGAAAAGAAGTTACTTTCGCATCAAAACATTTTTTCAAAATACACTGACTCTATTTTTTAAATAATTTTTACACATGAAAGCTATAAATCAAATATAACCTACTGAAGTCTGAAGGTTATTCTCTTCTCGACGTGTACTCTGGACAAACATGGGATCAAAATATGCAGAAATACATTTTGGGTGATTCAAATTAAATATGAAATATTCTTAAAACAAGCAGAATTTCTGCAAGCTTTCTGTAATATTTATTGTTTTGAAGCCAAAAAGGAATGAACACTACACAGCTTATATAACCCAACACATATGGAAAACATAGTCCCACAGGAACAATACAACATTATCAAAGATTGTGATGTCTTTAAATGACATTCTGATGATCTGTTTTATTAGGATGCCATGAATTTGAATAATTCTGAATTTGTTTAAACTAAAATGTCCAAATGATAAAATGAGCGCTCGTACCAGAGCCAGTGTTTAAGCATATCAAATACAGCTTTATCCTTGACCTCAGAGATGTGTGTGTGTGTGTGTGTGTGTGTGTGTGTGTGTGTGTTTGTTTGTTTGCTAATGACACAGGTGAACATTAATCAGATTACTAACCAAGGCAAGCACACTGACTCACCTGCTGAATCATCAGTTTGGACCCAAACAGTATCAGTACCAGTAACGTCTAATACGAGACCAAAGACAAAACCCACAAGCTTTTTTTATGTGATTCACATCACAGCTACATGGATCCGTTTTACTAATGGCTGTGTCCATGATGGAAAACTCTTCAATAAATAACACTGAGACGCTTTAGTCTTCTCAACGTTCTTATGTAGAACTAGTGTTCGTGAGCAGACCGAACAGCGGGAGTCGTTACAGACGCAGAGTGCTGCTCTGATCAAAGATGAATTATGAACATAAGAGATGTTGGAATACGTTCGAAGACTTTCTGGTACGACGAGTGTTTGAGAAAATAATTGTGAGCTAAAAAAATAAAGCCGTTTTTACACAAGACTGTCGAATCATCATGAAACGCTCACAATCGCCTCATTGCACAACAAAATACTTCCTCTTTTTTTTCTTCTTCATGAATTTGCACAAAAACATCCCAAACGTTCCGTTAGAAACATCCTGAGAGTCACATCAAGACCCAAACGTTCTGTTAGAAACATCCTGAGAGTCACATCAAGACCCAAACGTTCTGTTAGAAACATCCTGAGAGTCACATCAAGACCCAAACGTTCTGTTAGAAACATCCTGAGAGTCACATCAAGACCCAAACGTTCTGTTAGAAACATCCTGAGAGTCACATCAAACGTTCTCAGACTTACTGTTTTAATAATGAATAAAATTATTCATCATGATATGTTACGATATCACCAAATTTCCCCTTGGGGATCAATAAAGTACTCTCTATTCTATTTTTCTTTTTTTAAGAAAAGAAAATCTTTTCATATTTTTTATTGGACAGAAATGTCGTGTTTTTATAGTGTGTATGCTATCGTGGAGTCTTTCGGAATAAACCTGATGCTGATCTGTGATGTAGAACTTTATCTACAGTACATTATTAATGATACAGATCATTATCCTGCAGTCATGTGAAGTCGTAAAGCATGTTAAAGTGAACAAATGTGAAACGAAATCACGATGGAAACAGATTTACTGCACATAATATTAAATGTGCTCCTGATGTGTACTGGTCTTCTGCGTTTTTAAATGATTTCCTAATCAGTCGCTCGTTAGCAGTTACTGTTTACATTCATAGGAAACGATGCGACACTTAACAGTGTTCATTTGTCACTTTAGTGAAAATGATGATCATTTGTGTTTTAAACTTTATCTTTAGCCTCGAATTAAAACCTAATCGATTTGCGAACGGCATGAGCGTTAGCATTTAACAGAAAATTAGCCACTTTGCTAGCCAGAAAACTGAGGAAGTTAAAAAGCACAGTGTCATTCGGATAGAAGAATTGTATTTTTACCCAATATGGACTTGATAGTGTCTAAAGCGCTCCTCATTGGTGTGCTGCTTCACTATAAATACTTGGTTGTGAGGATGGATATAAAAGCCGGTGCTTCGTTTTAGTCAGAAAAGCTTTTTATCAGACTCTCCCCTGGTGGTATGATATTTGTCATTTTATACCCATATGGAGCGTTCCTGCATTATACTGTTTACTTACTAGATATTATTTACTCATCTTTTATTTCTGTCCCAAAGGTTTTTACCAAAATGAAGATTTTGATTGCGTTTGTCCTTGTTACGCTGGCTTTCAGTGGATGTGACGCAACATGTAAGTCATATCACTGTCTATTATTATTATTATTATTATTATTATTATTGTTGTTGTTGTTGTTGTTATAATTGTTATTGTTATTATTATCAGCACCTGTAAGAAAATGCAACAGTGGTTGGACAGGATTTGGGAGAAAGTGCTATAAATATGTAGCCGAGGCAAAACCATGGGCAGAAGCCGAGGTATTCAGTGTTTAGTTTTTTTTATTCGTCTGCACACGATGCTATTAACACTACACTTCATCATTCATTTACTCAAAAATAATCTACATCGGATCATTTATTATTTATTTGTTTATACCTGATCATTTATTTCTGCTTTTTTTCTCCTTGGCAGCAACACTGTCAGGTCTTTGGAGGAAACCTTGCGTCTGTGCACAGTAACCAAACGCACTTTTTTCTTAAGAGAATGGGGAAAATCTCTGGCAGCTACAAACGCACCTGGATCGGAGCTCAGGATGCAACTCAGGTAGTTTTCTTTTCCTTCTTTCCGTTATTCCTCAGAACAATTAACCGGCTCCTGCAGAGCTGCTCATGAAGACCATCCCAGGACTTTTATTCACAATCGGCTCACGCTGAGCATCCTGTACACACACTCAGTACTGTGTGTCTTCACTCTAGTTCTTCTCAAGGTTTCTTCCTCATGTCATCTCACAGAGAATTGTTCATCAGGAATCTAAATCTACACCCACGTTTCTGTAAAGCCGCGCTGAGACAACATCTACCGCTTAAATCGGATAAAACTGCTGAGCTCTGTGCTAATCTTTGGATGAAAGGGTCTCCAAAAGAGCCTAAAATAAATGAAACAGCAGCACAACCAGTACACAAACATGGGGGTAAACAAACCCCGAAATGAAATCACTGGTGATGATCAAGTTTACGATGTGAGAGTGAATTCGAAAAAATATTTTAAAAAAGATTTCTAAATGATCATGTTTACAAACATTCCGATATAAATTATTTGAATAATTCTGTAATTATATAAGAAGTATAATTCTGCATTCATCTTTTCCCAGAACTCCCTCTGGCTGTGGAGCGACGGCTCGGTGTTCGATTTCAGCGCCTGGCATTCAGGAGAGCCGAATCATTCAGGAGGAGAACACTGCGTGGAAATGAACTACGGAGGTACAGCACATGAGCAATGATGAGAATTTACTTCAAATAACCACGAGCTCAGAGCGCAGTCCGGATTCTCTACAGGGAAAAGCACTTTTGTTGAAATGTGAAGATGTTTTTCTTCCTAGTTTTTACTAAATTCTGATTTATTCTCCAGATGAGGTCCTGTGGAACGACGCCCGGTGCACCACCAACCTTTACTTTGTGTGTCAAAAAGTAGAAAACATCAAGAACTGCTTGTAAACACCAATAACTGCTCATAACCGCTCACAATCGCTCATAACCGCTCATAACCGCTAATAACCGCTCACAATCGCTCATAACCGCTAATAACCGCTCACAATCGCTCATAACCGCTCATAACCGCTCACAACCGCTCATAACCGCTCATAACCGCTAATAACCGCTAATAACCGCTCACAATTGCTCATAACCGCTAATAACCGCTCATAACCGCTAATAACCGCTCACTATCGCTCATAACCGCTAATAACCGCTCATAACCGCTCACAATCGCTCATAACCGCTAATAACCGCTCATAACCGCTAATAACCGCTCACAATCGCTCATAACCGCTCATAACACACATTATTTCTTCTTATTGTCAGTCCCAACCAATGAAAACATTGCTTTATCACAATAAAGATGAATTATGAAGCTTGATGCACTTGTGGATTATTATTGTTGTTATTATGATGATAGTTTTACAGATGATATATTTCACAAAAACAAATAAGGTGCTGTATTTGCTGCCGAAATAGAAATGAAATCAGTCGGATCATGCTGCTGGCTTTAGATGAAGAGTTTTCTGTTCAGTCCGGGTCTCACCTGTACGGCCGAGTGAACACCTTCCATCACATGTCTTACTTACATACTATAACCATAATCACTAACACTATACAACACGCTTCTGTGACACACACTCCATCTAACACACACACACACACACACACACACACTCCATCTAACACACACACACACACACACACACCATCCAACACACACACACACACACACCATCTAACACACACACACACACACACACACACACACACACACACACCATCTAACACACACACACACACACACACACACACACACACTCCATCTAACACACACACACACACACACACACCATCCAACACACACACACACACACACACACCATCCAACACACACACACACACACACACACACACACACCATCCAACACACACACACACACACACACACACACCATCCAACACACACACACACACACACACACACACACACACCATCTAACACACACACACACACACACACCATCTAACACACACACACACACACACACCATCTAACACACACACACACACACACACACCATCTAACACACACACACACACACACACACTCCATCTAACACACACACACACACACACACACACACACCATCTAACACACACACACACACACCATCTAACACACACACACACACACTCCATCTAACACACACACACACACCATCTAACACACACACACACACACTCCATCTAACACACACACACACACACACCATCTAACACACACACACACACACACACACACACACACACTCCATCTAACACACACACACACACACATCATCTAAAACACGCACACACACACCATCTAACACACACACACCATCTAACACACGCACACACACCATCTAACACACACACACTCCATCTAACACACACACACTCCATCTAACACACACACACACACACACCATCTAACACACACACACACACACACACACCATCTAACACACACACACACACACACACACACTCCATCTAACACACACACACACACTCCATCTAACACACACACACACACACACACACTCCATCTAACACACACACACACTCCATCTAACACACACACACACACTCCATCTAACACACACACACACACACACACACTCCATCTAACACACACACACACTCCATGTAACACACACACACACTCCATCTAACACACACACACACTCCATGTAACACACACACACACACACACTCCATGTAACACACACACACACTCCATGTAACACACACACACACACACACACACACACACACACACACTCCATGTAACACACACACACACACACACACACACACACACTCTCCATCTAACACACACACACACACACTCCATCTAACACACACACACACTCCATGTAACACACACACACACACACACACACTCCATGTAAGACACACTGCAGTAAAAGTGTCACTGACTGTTAGATCGTGTTCGCTCTGCATTGCTGCTTGGTGGAAACTGTAAATTCATACAGGAATAAAAATCCAGTTCTTCTTCTGGAGAAAAACAAACTCTGAACAGGAACAGCGCCATTTTTTTCTTTAACATTTTAGGACCTTCTGCCATCTTGTGGCCACAGGCTGTTTACTCAACATTCAATGCACAAATGTTTTGACTTCTGAATAAATGATTTAGACATGATTCTGAATGAGTTTATCCCCAACATCCAGTTTACTGCCATGTGAAGTGGACCGGACCGGACCGGACCACAGCAAGGGGGTCCACGGCTCAGCGTTACAGGGCCATCATTCAGTCACGTTGGTCACTTATTCAAACTTTTATAAGTAATGCATTTTCATTCTATTTTATCTGATTTCCCCGGTTATATAAAAGACCCGACATTTATCTGAGCTATTAAAACTTCCACTTCACACAGATGAGTTGAGCAGAGTACTGATCTGACTGTCAGTACAATTCAGGAGTCTGGAAACGGTATTGTTATGTCTCATGTCGTACTGTTTTCATTGGAGTCATGTCCAGCAGTGTGTGTGTGTGTGTGAGTGTGTGTGTGTGTGTGTGTGTGTGTGTGTGTGTGTGTGTGCTTTGTGCATTGTTCACTGCTCATAATAAACACAGTTGAAAGGCAGTGATGGTACCAGTCTGTCCCTAACATCTGCCCCGGTTCTGTTCGAGATTTCACTCAGGACACCTTCCAAACGGACTGCTTTAGCCTTTCAACACCAGTGAGACAGTTCATTATATTCTAATGTGCTTTATCAGATCAATGGAGACCTCGTGATATAATGATATAAACATTCATACTTTCATTGTCAAGCTGTTGATTTTTTTTGTTTGTTTAGTCCTCTCTAAAATCACCATCAGGTTGTGTGACTCATTCCTCCTTCACCCCCATCTACACCTGCATGTTTATATGAGTGTATCTGAGAAAGCAGTGAGAAGAGAGAGAGACAGGAGACAGACAGCAGTGTGAAGAGAGAGAGACAGGAGACAGACAGCAGTGTGAGAAGATCAAGCTAGACAGAGAGAACAACATGCACTCACTGAAAGCAGAACCAATCAGTCTGGACTCTCTGCTCTCTGATTGGGTGCTGAGCCGTAGCCCGGAGACAGGCTCCTCCCACTGCCGGCCTGGTGGTGTCGCTGAGTGTGTGATCTGCTTGTGTCACTGTAGTGCATAAGGAGGAAGGGAGGAGGAGGGGAGAGAGAGAGAGAGAGAGAGAGAGAGGGAGGGAGAGGGGGAAAACAGGCCTCCACCCCGAGTATCAGGGAAATGGGAGTCTGTATGAGGGATAAAGCAGCGAGACTCGGCATCATCTACATCTCTGAAGCAAATGAGCTATGGAGAAAAGGTAAGGATGACACACACACACACACACACACACACACAGACAGAGTGAGGGATGGAGAGAGTCTGTATTGCGCAAGCAGCAGCATCTGTGCTACCATGTTGCCCTGGGAAGCGAGGCACAGGGGCGAGTGATGATCAGAGGAGGAGATGGAGAAGGAGGAGGAGGAGGAGGAGGTAGAGATGGATGCTCACATACGCACTGAAGCTGAAAGGATTCATGCAGGGATCTGATTTAAACACACACTAATATGTCGGCTGTCTTTCCTCCTCTCGTTCCTGAGGAGCAGCTCAGTGCAGCGTTTGCTTCTTCACATGTGTCAGATCTTCAGCCTCAGACTTACTGCAGATCTAATCCAATATCGCTCTCAGACCTCACAGAGGCTGTACGTTCTCATTTCCACATATCTGACATCCTTGGCCTAAATTCAGACACATTTCCATTTCACATATAAAAAAAGACAGAGTTTAGCATGTAATGAAGACTCGAACCTGTATGCGCTGTCCTCTTGCTGATCCACACATTCTGCTTTCTGCACAAACGCAAACATCATTCGCGTTAAAGCCGTTTCTCTCTTCCTGGTTTACTGCACAGTTCCCCTGTGTATATAATCCTGATAAATATCCACCTAACTGATGAGCTCCATCTGTATGACAGGTCAGCCATACTCTCCTCAGTGATGATAGAAGACTGTATCTGTTTATGCTTGCTTATGCTACTCTAACTAGCATGTATGCTACAATGCTAATGCTCCATCTGCTCATGTGAAGTGATCATGTGAAGTGCATATCCTGCCTCGGCCCGGGGGATTCATCATCAATTAATCGAAATCCACCGCACTGCTGAGTGACAGTAGGTCTTTCCTGCACCAGTCTGTTTTCTGTCCTCTGGTATCTTTCTAAAGGAAAATTCAACACTAAAGAGAATTCATTCATTAAGAAAATTAAACGCTGGTCCTGAATTCGCCACTCCTTGTGTGGTGTACAACAAATAAAGTTATTGACTAAGACTTCCCCTGAATGAGGACTAAAATCCTCAGTATTGATAAAGAGAGACTGACTTCCAACATGTCAGTAACACCAACTCTCATTAGCCAGCAACATTCACAAATCAAGCCTGGAGCTTAATGAGCTGAATCATCTGGACTTTGCATGTGAGTTTATCTGTAGTTTGTGTAGAGGCGGATTCCTGTTCTGAGGAGATGTGGTCATCTGCTTTCTGTAGCCCGGAAACTGCTGATCTTCTGAGATTTTCTCACACGGTTTACACAGCATGGTGTGAAAAACGAGAAGCTTCCAGTTAGCAGAAGATCTGCAGGCGGAATCACCTTGTTGATGAAACAGGCCAGACTGGTTGAAGCTGACAGGAAACTACAGTAACTCTAATAACTACTCTTTACAACCGTCAGGAGCAGAAAAGCATCTCAGAACACGCAACATGTCCCCCTTGGACTTGAAATTCATCAACATCAGCCCATCTTTCAGTTTCACAGATTCAGAAACAAACAGAATTAGAAACAGAAATAAAACACTGAGCACTTCACTCAGCTCAGGAAAAGAGAGAGAGAGGGAGAGAGGGAGAGAGAGACAGCGAGAGACAGCGAGAGATAGAGAGAGACAGCGAGAGACAGAGAGAGACAGCGAGAGATAGAGAGAGACAGCGAGAGAGAGAGAGACAGAGAGAGAGAGACAGAGAGAGAGAGACTGCGAGAGAGATAGAGAGACAGAGAGAGAGAGAGACAGAGAGAGAGAGACAGTGAGAGAGAGAGAGACAGAGAGAGAGACAGTGAGAGAGAGAGAGAGGGCAGTGTGTGAGTGTCAGTATAATGCTGGTGTGAGGGAGAAAAACTGAAGTCAGTAAATAGTACAGAGTTTATGTGTGTGTGTGTGTCCTCCACAGGGCCGAGTGTAAGATGAGGGGAGATTATATTTGGCCTGTAAAACTGTGTGTGTTCAGTGGATCAGAACTGCACAGTGAACATTAGTGTGGACACACACACTCTGTGCTTCATATTAAAGGTAAGAAACGTGTCTAACAGACTTCCATTTCCTGGAATTGTTCGGTAAGGGGTGTTTGGGGTGGGGGGGGTTATGTTAATGTATATGTGTATTTTTGGGATTTTTGGACGTGGTCTTGGCCAGTCCACAGAACGTATGCCCCTCCCATCCAGACAGCATGGCCAATCACACACTCTTACAACTCTGCTCTGTTGTGCGCTTCATTTACATTTGATCCAAATCACCACATGGTAAATTTTACACCATTTTTAAAATCCCCTTTTTTAGTTTTTTATTGACTTTTATTCTCTTATTATATTTACTTTACACTTGTTATGTGTGTGCACTAAACGTCTTTTCAAAAAGAAGCACTTTAATACTACTACTACTACTACTGCTACTACTAATAATAAAATGTTCATTCATCACTAGTCACAGCCTTTTTCTATCACTGTATAGTTTTGTTAGGGGAAAAAAACAGAAATTTAAATGAACTAATGACTCAGACTTTGACTCGGACTTTTGGACCCTTGTGTGTTTCAGCTGAAATACTGCAGACTTTGTTTTCCCACTGCCTTACACCAAAGAATAATGATTAATTTTTTTCTGTTTCATGATTCTGATGTCAGTCTGCAGTCACTGTGCTCGTCTGCGCTAGTCTGCGTTAGTTCTCCCTCCAAACCACATGGAGGCACAGCAAGGTTCTCCGGACAGCAGCAGTGAGGAATGTACCGTTCTGGAGGCTTTTCCTGGCAAAGGAACAGTTTGCTCTCAACATAAAGGAAAAGTAGGAGTGCGCACACACACACACACACACACACACACACACACACAGTGATAGCATGGCTAAAGTGTTTTAGACTATGTCTCCTGTGACTCTCATATTTCTGCCCTAGAAAAATAAATCAGACCGTGTGTACCCAGAACTCCGCTGTGGCCTCCATTCAGAAGGAAAATCAGTGCATCCTCAAATGGATGAAAACTTTCCCTGTAACTACCTCGGAACCAAAGACAGTCAGCTGTTAGACGGACACAACTACAATTTAAATAAATAAAATGTCAGCAGGATAATAAAGTAGTGAATTAGTAAATTAAGTAAGTTTATAACAGAGAGTTATGAAGTTCTGATCACTCTTGTGTTCAGGTTAAAGAACAGTGTTCTTCTGCGTCATACACACACTCGTCTCACGGACACTCACACACTTATAGTTATGTAAACATTATTTATGTGACTTATGTTTTCTATATATTTTTAGGCCCTAGCATTTTATTGTCTGCCGTGTGAGAGTGCTGTGTGTGAGGAGTGTATTGTGAGGGAACATGCCGACCACCCGACAGAGTCACTGGAAAAAATTGTGGCTCAACAACGAACAGCTTTGCACGAAAGACTGAACGCAGCTCAGAACAGGTACGACTCTGTGTTGTCACTTGAAATTCTCCTCCTGAAACATTTCCACATGTTGTAGTGTTACACCCAGGAACCGATATGTACCTCATTGGAATTCTGGAACGTGGCTGTGGGGATTTGTGCCCATTCAGCCACAAGAGGTCGACACTCGAGCTCTTCCACGCCAACCTTCACACACCACGTCTTCATGGAGCTCGCTTTGTGCACAGTGTGTCATGCTGGAACATTGTTTGGGCGTCTTAGTTCCAGTGAAGGGAAACCCTAACGCTACAGCATACAGAGATGTTCTATACAATTCCTACTTTGTGGTAACAGTTTGGAGAAGAACCACATACTGTATGGGTGTGATGGTCAGGGGTGCACACACTTTTGGCCTTATAATGCATATCTAACATTCAAAGGTGCAACATAGTTGTGACACAAATGTTAAATAAAAAAAAAACAAAAAACTTCTTGGCTGCCTAAATCTTCACTCTGCTGGGTCAGTACTTGTTCGAATCAGTTTTTGCTGCAAATCTTTTGGGCTTTGTATCAGTCAGCCTTGCACATCTGGATCCTGATGTTTTCTTCTTGGTAAAAATCACTTGAGCTCTGTCAGATTGGACGGAGGGTTGTTGGTGAATAGCACTTTTCAAGTCTTGCCGTAGATTCTGAATCAGACTGAAGTCTGGGTTTTGACCGGACCGTTCTAACACATTCAGGCTTTTGGTGTTGAACCACTGCAGTGTAGCTTTGTCAGAATGCTTAGGGGTGTTGGAAGCTGAAGCTCTGCCCCCCGGTCTCAAGTCTCTCACAGACCGGAGTAGGTTTTGTCGTTTGCTCTACCACCACCATGCTTCACAGCAGGGTTGGTGTTCGCAGGGTGATGAGCAGTGCTGGGTTTTGGCCAAACATAGCGTTCAAGTGAATCCACTACTGTGCACAGTCTACTCTGTTTAATAAAAGATGGAGACCTCCACGATTGACCAGACATTATTTGACCATATTTCAGGGGGGTGATACTAAAGATCATCTTCATCTTCCAGATATAATCTGAATTCGTTTCACTTTAGCCCTTTCATCAGTGTCAGTTTATGACCACAGGACTGTTGTTGTTTGGATATTTTGAAGACTATTTTCAACCTAACAGTGACATGCAATCTCAACACTACTCAGAACGGTTCGACTGTGGTCACTGGTGGTCTCCTCCTACTGATGTATGGGGTAAAGGGTGTTTGAAAAACTGTGTCAAGCAACAGATGGGCTACACTTATTATAATTTAAACATTCAATATGGTATGCGTACATGATTAAACGGCCAATGCGCATAATTACAATGCTGGTGTACGTGATATATGAATATCTTGTTCAGAACCCATTTAACCATTCTAACGTTTAAAACATATATTTCAGCCAAACTGTACGCCAATGACATCTGACTTTCTCTACTGTATGGAAAGTTGGTTAGTTGTTTGATTGTCTGAACTGGTTGCTTATCACCCAGGCTTCCCCAGATCAGAGATGCTGTACAGACACTGAAGGACATACTGCAGCAGCTGAGCACTCAGAAGAACTCTATCGAGGAGGACATCCACTCCTCCTTTAGCGAGCTGCACAAGACCCTGGACACCCGTAAGAGTGTCCTGCTCATGGAGTTAGAGGTCACCTACGGATTAAAACAGAAGGTGTGTGTGAACGCACGCACACATCTTATTCATTCATCCAGAAGCATGCTGTGCAGCAATTAGTGCAGTTTGTCAAGTCACAGATCATTGCATTTACAAGTAAATGATAAAAATTGATGTTTATTTATTTCAGAAGCAGAAGGTTTATGTGTTTGTATGGTTTTAGGTACTGCAGAATCAGTTAGACACTCTGCTTAAAGAGGGGGCTGATATCAGCAGTAACTGTAGTCAAACAGGAGAGGCGTTGGAT
Organism: Ictalurus furcatus; assembly: GCF_023375685.1. NCBI lineage: Eukaryota > Metazoa > Chordata > Actinopteri > Siluriformes > Ictaluridae > Ictalurus > Ictalurus furcatus. Next base: position 124,276 of record NC_071280.1, read on the forward strand.
GGGGCAAGTGAGGCTGTTGTTTTGCAGACTCACAAAGCCTTTGGAGAGCGATTGAGCGAGCTGGCCAGTCAGGGCCTTCCCCTCCAACCTGAGGAGAACGATCAGCTGGAGCTCATAATGGAAGTCGAAGGACTTCGTAAATCCATCCACAACCTGGGCGCGGTTATCACCACCAACGCGGTGGCCAGCCAGACTGAGGCTTCAGGAGATGGCCTACAGCAATGCATTGTAGGTCAGCCAACCTCTATCATCATAACCACCAGAGACAAGTCAGGGGGCCTCTGCAAGTCAGGCAATGCTATCATCTCGGGAGAAGTCTTCACACCCGACGGCAGTGTCATGGATGGAGAGATTTTGGACCATAAGAATGGCACCTATGAGTTCATGTACACATTGTACAAGGAGGGAGACTTTAGTCTGGCACTGAGACTCTATGATCAGCACATCAAAGGAAGTCCCTTCCGGCTGAAGGTTATCGGTTCTCCGGATGATTCACCCACTACCACGTCCGGAGCCAACGCCGCCTCCACAGGCTCCAGTGAAGGTGGTGCAAGGAGACGGAGCGCCAAGTCCCCGGGTAGCAGGAGCCGACAGAAAGGGGTGCGGAGAGGTGGGAGCTTGTTCAGCACACCCAAGAAGAAAGTAAATCCCATTGAAGATGATCTCATCTTCAAAATCGGTAAGCACAATAATCACCAGATTTCGCTCCTGTTAATACCCCAGATGGGGTCGTCAGTAATGACCACATAGCATGAAGTGAAAATCATATTTTCTATTGCATCAACAGGGCTTTATTTCTCAATGCTTATGTGCATGCAGCTTTTTGAGTCACTTTGAGTTACATAACTGTGGCATACGACAACCGCTTAATCTGTTATTAGGAAGGAAGGATCTGGAGAATAAGACCATAGCCTTCTTTCCTTACAACATTGCTGTAGTCTTCAGGCTGGTCTCTTATGATTTATTATTCCACAGGAACAAAAGGAAGAAATAAAGGTGAATTCACCAATCTACAGGGTGTAGCTGCCTCATCAGGAAGTATCCTGATTGCAGACAGTAATAATCAGTGTGTGCAGGTGATTAGAAGTCACTTTCTCGTCAGTGCCTTAAAATTGCAATTCTTTCTCGGTAAAAGAATGTTTAATTGCTTTGTGATCAAACATGAAGACTAGTTATATTCTAACTGATTGTCCAGATCTTCTCCAATGAGGGAGAGTTTCAGAGCCGGTTTGGAGTCCGTGGCCGTTCGCCGGGGCAGCTGCAGAGGCCCACTGGTGTCGCTGTGCATCCAAATGGTGACATTATCATTGCTGACTATGATAACAAGTGGGTTAGCATCTTCTCCAGTGATGGCAAATACAAGGTGAGTGCTCTCTAAGAAACAGGTTCCAAATGCTGGTTCTGGAGAACCCCCTGTCCTGCACATGTTTGTGTTTTCCTGCTCTGACACACCTGATTCATCTCAGGAAGGGAGGTTAAGTAAAGTATTAGTCGAATCAGGTGAGTAAGGAACACAGATATTAAGGATCCTGGGTTCTCCAGGACCAGGGTTTGGAACCTGTACTCTAAAGGCGTTTTCACCCCTGGCTCATATGAAGTATTTGTTTCGGAACCTGGTGCGTTTCTCCTTTGGGTCAGTTGCTTTAGACATATATGAACACGGCAATCTCAGTAAGCAAGTGCATAGAGATACCTAGAGCTTGTATAAGAATTTGAGGAGATTTTGTAGGTCAGGGAGTGAAGAAGAAATCTGCAGACTGGTGTATGCGATGTGCTTGGAGAAGCTGAGCATGTTCTCTAAAATCATTCTTAGCTGTGAGTGCAGGATGGACGGTGAGGGTGTCAATAAAGCTTCAGCACAGGGGCGATGTTAGACCTGGGAGGCAGATCGGATCTGCTATGTTGCAATTCATCTAAACATGGAAGAAAAGGAAAAAGACACATTGGTGACATTTCCTGATGGAGCTTTCTTTTCTGTAGGCTAAGCTTGGGTCTGGTAGGCTGATGGGTCCGAAGGGCGTCTCTGTGGATCAGAACGGTCACGTTATCGTTGTGGACAACAAGGCCTGCATGGTGTTCATCTTCCAGCCCAGTGGGAAACTGGTAACGAAGTTTGGCAGCAGAGGAAACGGTGACAAACAGTTTGCAGGTAATATAATACGCAACACTCAGTATCACACACAGTGTGTAAGCATATGTATACAGATACTACATGATTTATAATCGCACTATCCGGTGTCACCCAGATGAGGACGGGTTCCCTGTTGAGTCTGGTTCTTCTCATGGGTTCTTCCTCATATCGTCTCCGGGAGTTTTCCCTTCATTACGGATCTAAATCTACATCCAGATTTCTATAAAGCTGCTTTGTCACAATGTCTCTCTCTCTATATATAAAATGTTTGTGTGTGAACTCAAAAAGTACTTTAAAGTACAGCTCCAGAATTATTGGCACCTTTGGTAAAGATGGGTAAAAAGATGAAGAAAATAAGTCAATCATTCATCTTCAGTAAGCACTTTATCCTGGTCAGGGTGGTGGAGGACCTGGATCTCAGGAACACTGGGTGTGAGGTGGGAATACACCCTGACTCTGGCACACACACATTTACACAATCCTTTACACCTCGGGGCAATTTAGAGTCACTTAGCTTGTGTAATAATTCTGCAGGTGACTGTACACACTCTTTGTCTTTCCAGGTCCCCATTTTGCCGCAGTCAACAATAATAATGAAATAATTGTCACTGACTTTCACAATCATTCAGTCAAGGTAAGCTATACACCATGAAACTCAAAATGTTCCTAAGCTATCTTTTTAATCATGTTTAAACTTTTAATAATGAGTTGTGTTAAAGCAGTTTGGGTTAAGTGCTCAAGTTTAAAACTGGAACAAGTTTAAAAATTGATTACAACCTCCACACAGCATTCTGACGGAGACGTGACCATGTTCAGTAGAACCAACAGCTCAACTTTATCACGAAAAAATATTTCATATAACTTCACCACAACACCTGTGTAAGGAATAAAATCCTTGGGGGTGTGCTGTTTTAGGAAAGGGATCAACAGCAGGATGGTGTGAGCAAGCGTAATTACCTTTACCAATCTGAAGTTTCCTGTAACAGCACTTCCCACAAAGTGGTTTACTCCTCACATGCTACAGCATTTTGCCAGCACTAACGTTAACATTATTATTACACTAACATTATTTATTTAAAAAAACCCACAAGTCATATTTTTTTATCCATTTATAGTTACATTTCATGGAACGTCTGTGAAACGAGTTAGTTCCTGTTGTAACTTACGTTATAGCAGCTGCAAACAGTCGTTCCCTCACCAGCCCTCTCTCTATTCTCTCTCTATTCTCTTTATTCTCTCTCTATTCTCTTTATTCTCTCTCTCTCTTGAAGTTAATAAGACACAAGAAGTGCATTAATATAAACCTGTGATTTGAATGAAATCTGCACGCAGAGCTGCTATTACTGTTATAGATCAGAATCCAGAATTCTACAGCGCTGTGGGATAATCCAGCATTAATACCTGCATTCGTTCGTGCTCCAGTTGATTACAGATCAGGTCCGTTCTTATTTACAGGTGTTTAGTGCTGAAGGCGAGTTCCTGCTCAAATTCGGCTCAAACGGTGAAGGCAACGGTCAGTTCAACGCTCCCACAGGCGTCGCAGTGGACGTTAACGGGAACATCATCGTAGCTGACTGGGGAAACAGCCGCATACAGGTATAATAAGTGAATCACGTTCATGTTTACATCTGTGATCTCTTACACTCCTGAACAGGTGATGAAATGCAGTGAATACCTGCTGCAGGTGTGAGCAGACGTGAAAGTAGAAACGTGGACCGTCTCTGGGACCCGAGCGTCACCATGTGACTGTAATAAATTGTGTTGTCATCCCCTCTGTTCCTGCAGGTGTTTGATGGAAGCGGTTCGTTTCTGTCCTACATCAACACGGCGGCGGATCCTCTTTACGGGCCACAGGGTCTCGCCCTCACCTCCGACGGCCATGTCGTTGTGGCTGACTCCGGTAATCACTGTTTTAAGGTGTACCGTTACCTTCAGTGATTCAGCATCTCTCTCGTGCACTTCTACTGCAGATCCATCGCGCTTACTTTCCTGTGCTACCTGTTTCATTCTGGCCGGAATGGATCGACGCGTCTTGAATAATTATTGTCAGTGCTATCAGATGAATATTTGGGACAGCTGAGGCTTGTAAAGTTCAAGTGTGGTCACATTCAGCTTCCAGGTTGTGTTGGGTTTACACGCGGGAATCGTCTCACATCGTACACGTCTGCGTATTATTTTCATTTCTCATCCTGTAGAAACGTTTAGGTTCGGTGAACTTTGACCTCACTGTTTGACCCTTTAAAAAACATCTAGAGTTTTGTCTCTCGCCAACTGTTCAAAAATACAGAATTTAAAATATATTATTATTATTATTATATATTAGTTTTTTTCTCTTCTGGTTGAAAGTGGCTCATCTGCTGTTTTGTTGAGGGAAAAAAGAAGACATATTTTTGCGTAATAACCCTTACCAGTGTACTCCAGTGTGAAAGTGCAGAGCTGAAACACACAAAGATCACCAGGTCTGGCTAAACCCTAAACATTTACACCTCTGGAGCTATAACGTGACCACACCTTTATTCAGCAGCCTCTCACAGACGAATATTTGCTACATTGTAATGGAGTTTTATGCGATCGGAGGAGCATGTGTTTGGAATCGAACCTGAAAAGTCCATTTGCTCGGCCTTTACTGCTAAATCTGAGTTCCGCTCCGTGCATGTGAACATCGTTACACAGACATTCAGCCACGCTCTCCAGCACGGCTCTTCAAGACTGAATTGAATGATGATATTTAAAGATGAAAACAAACTTCACCTGTTTAGTTCTGCGCTTTAAAGCATATTCCTGATGGCTACGTTCATCTCTCAGTGACGTTTTAGAGTAAATAAACATTAAAGGAGACCTAATATGCTAAATTCACTTTTACATGGTGTGTGAAGATAAGTGTGTGTCGACAGTGTGTGTACACAACCACCCAATAACGGTAAAAATCCACACACTCCTTTTTTATATTCCCCATAAATCATAAACAGTGTCTGAAAATGAGTCGATCGTGTTTTCTCTCCAACACGATGGAACAGGCCCCGCCCACGACTGGTGACGGACTCTGCCCTATTAGCATAACTCCTCCCCTGAGTGAGCTGCACACAGCTTTTTGTGAATGTTTGTAAATGGTCTTTCCGAATGAGCTCGTTAGCAGATTCCACGGCTATTGCGGCTAAAGTTACCGTTGTCTCCGATTGTATTCACGGAGAGCAGAACTACGTCCTCACTTTTATTTAAACCCGAGAACACTTCCTGTCTGTATAATTCATACATACAGGGCTGAACACCGGTATTTACATGTCAGTCAGACCGCTTCTCCTGATTTGTTGTTGCCGTAGTATCCAAAGCGTGAGCTGTAAAGGCACAGCCCTCTTTCAGAAAGAGGGCGGAGACCAGGAGCTCATTTGCATTTAAAGACACACACAAGAAAACAGCGTGTTTTCGCTTCCACCCAAAAGAGGTATTTACAGCAGGGTGTAATAAATGATCTGTGGGGTATTTAGAGCTGAAACTTCAGACACATTCTGGGGACACCTGAGACTTATATTACACATCTTGTAAAAAGGGGCATGATAGGTCTCCTTTAAGCATTTAGAGTACAGGGACTTTGTTCCGTGTTACTAGACTATGGAAGTGTAGGAGCTCTAAAAGTAGATCCACGATAACACACTCTCGTCTCGCCTTCTTGTGGACTTTACTAGCGAATATCAGGCCTCTATTTTTTATTTTCAAATATTTAAAAGGAACAAAAATCTCTATATTTATGTATTTATCTTGACTAATGTTTCAAGGAAAAGTGCAGGATGTGTATTAATAGTGTTCTTTTTGGCCAGTAGGTAACGTGATAAAGCTCTTTAATTCAGCGCCGGGGTCGATCTTGCTCACACTTTCAATAAGTCTGCTATATACACACACACACACACACACATCTATACGTGGTGTCATTTCATATTGGCATGTTTTACCAACTCGTAATAATAGAAAAACAACCTGGTTAATTCATTCATAATACATTTCAATGGCAATAGCACTTCCATCATCACTTCCATCATCACAAACCATATTCCAGATCTTTTGCTGACGCGTTAAAATCCTGCGTTTCTTTCGTATTTTGTTTGGATTGTTTGAATGTTGTACAGTTTCGTTTGTACTGATGGGGGAAAAAAAAAACAATCTAGGAATGTTATATTTACTGGATGATTTAAAATTCCACTTGAATGTTCATGTTCTATAAAAAACGAAACAAAAAGCTTTAACGTTATTTTTAAAAGAAACGCCATAAACCAAATTAATTTCCAATTCCCTTTTAACCGCTTCATTGAGGATTGCTTGTTTACAGTTTAAAGCTTTGATTTCTAATGTTGGTGTCAATGTTGATAAGTCATGATGCTGAATAACAATAAAATATTATTATTATTAACTGCAGAAATGTTTGTGCATCAGTGTTTTTGCTTCTAGTCGTTCCAGCAGGAAACAAACCGAACAAACAAACAATAAGAAAATTAGAACTGTATAACTATAACTGTTTATTATAACTGTTACTGTAATTAATCATAAACCAAATAATCAGTCCGTACAGGATTTCAGATTTTTTCGTGATTGTTGTGGCCAAAGACGCTCGATTTCTCTGCGGCTTTTTTTCAAAACATGCGATGCAACTTTTGTGCTTTTTTTGTGGAAAACTAATCAACGAATCAAATCGGCGAAATCGCAGTCGCACGAAATAGTTCTGCGCGCTCTTTCACAGCGATGTTTGCTGATAAATGAGACCTTTTAGCTGTACTCGTGTTTGAAGAGGGCGATGTAATGACGTCACATGACGCGTCTCGTCCCAAATCTGCACGAAATCTTAACATTTTAACAGAAATATAAAAAAAATCAGTATTTATATATATTTTTTTATTAACAACAGAGTGTTAAATGCAATTCCATTCAAATGTCAGCAGTACAGATTGTTTTAACGTGAAACAGCATCACACAGATTACGCCGTGTTGCCGTGTAAACTGCATTCATTTCAAAATGTAAAAAATTCTAAGGAGACGTTGAAAACACCGCATTAATGAGCGATCCTGACCGAGACAGATGTGCGTCCGCAGCCAGGAGTCAAGAGAGCAAAACGGTCTCTGGGTGGGAGGGGCATACTCTCTCTCCCCCTGTCAATCACAGTCATGCTAGCCAATTGTGGATGTCTGTGAGCTCGTGTATGTGGAAGAGGGTAGATAGTTCTTTCCTAGCTGAAGTGCGACAGAAGAGAGCTGACTCGTGGGTGGGAATTGGCAAGTCAATTCAAAATGTCCCATTTTAGTTTGGGCCAAGAAAAACGAATGAAAATAAAAAGCTGTTTGAATGAATGCAACGTACACGAGCCTCACGCCACCCTGATGTCTAATATCATCTATAAACCTGAAAATCGTACAGATAAATCCACTGATATCTTTTCGTCAGGTTTTCGAATGAACACACATTTTCACAGCAAAAGAAGCCACAACTAAAAGCAGAAGAAGTACACAAACCTGAATGTCCTGTAATAAACAGTGGCATTAGTGTTCCTGTGTGTAATACTGTGATGTGTAAACACAACTCATACTGAACCTACATCATGAGCATAAAGTGTAAACGCAACTCGTTTTAACACATAAATACGATTCTGATGCAGTAATGACGACACGTTCGGCTCCGCTGGTCTACTTTCACCTCACAGCTGAGCTTTTCTGTACAAGCAGCAGATTTAGCAGCGTCCCGTCACACAGCGAGCGGTTCTGAACCTCCGCACTTAACAACGACAGAAGACACAAACCACGACACTGAGGAGATCTGCGACATCTCCGACTCGTGACGTCACGTTCACGCCAAGCAACTCAAACCCTGGGTCACATGAAGCACGGTGAAGTGTGATCACATTCCCACGGAACATTCGTTTCCATTCCTAAACGACGTCATAATAACACGCACACGTATCACAATTTAAATAAACAGTATTTTAATGATCAAAAACAGTCTTGATAAATAAGCACGTGCGTAAAGACCGACAGTTTAACTCTGATATGGCTGTTTTTTACCGACGGAGTAAAATTACATTTCTCAGGATTGTTTTTAGAGCAAAATCTAGAAAAAATCCAGTCCTGATTCTGTGCTACAAATAAAACAAGCAGTTACTGAGGAACAACACACTTAAAGCCGTGCTGTTAGAGGAAATTAATCAGCGATGGAGTGGCGTACACTCCACTGTACAGAGATAGAACAGCACATCTGGAAGTGTTTTATTCCTCTTATACCACAGCACCTAGCCAACAATTACAATTTCTATTTATTAATAAACAACACACGACTTTTTATCTGTTTTGTAGTTACATTTAACCTTGAGGACCATCACTGAAACGAGTCAGTTCCTGTTCTCATTGATTTTATAGCAGCTATAAACAATTCCCTCACCAGCCCTCTCTTTACTCTCTCTCTTTACTCAGTCTCTATTCTCTCTCTCTTTATTCTCTCTCACTCTTCACGCTCTCACTTTACCCTCTCTGTTTACTCACAGTCTCTTTACTCTCTCTCTATTCTCTCTCTTTACTCACAGTCTCTTTACTCTCTCTCTATTCTCTCTCTTTACTCACAGTCTCTTTACTCTCTCTCTATTCTCTCTCTTTACTCACAGTCTCTATTCTCTCTCTCTATTCTCTCTCTCTATTCTCTCTCTTTACTCACAGTCTCTATTCTCTCTCGCTCTCTTTTTTTCCAATGTGCTGACACTGGAGACTCCTTCCATAAATGTTAAATAAACGCTTCCTTATAGAAAACTTCACATTGACGATTACACACAATACGTTTTAATCCGTTTATTATCACTGAAGCCCTGTGACGTCCCTCTGAACGAGCCGTTACTATGGAAACGATAACGTATTAGAACGAGCGTGTTAATATGAACCTGTGCTACAGTCAGAGTTGCTGTAACAGAAAAGTGATCAACACGTTCTGACCAATCACAGTCCAGGATTGAACAGTGCTGTGGTGTAATGAGTGTACAACAGACCATAATACGCTCCAGGAGGAGTAATAAAGGCCACTTATAAGGTGTGTACGGAGAATTATTATAAACGATAAAGTCTGAGGCGATTCTCAAGGCTGCCGTGTCGTTTATCAAACAAATAAAAAGCTACAGAAGAAATGTCCTACATTAAGTTATCATTTGTAAATAAATAATTCAGCAGTAAACAGCTACAGACCGTTTAAAGAAGCTTAATCACACTTTACTCGAGACCGAGTGAAAAATTTATCCCGTGCACAACGCCGATAATAATCGGTTGCCAAGCAACCAGGTATCTGAGCCAATCCAACAGCTGGCCGTACAGGACGTGTGTCCTCTCCCAGCTGGAGAGAAGGCTTAAGGAAATAAAAACGACAAACTAGACGTTTTATATATATATATATATATATATATATATATCTACATGTCTTATATATACACACATACAGATGCTATACGCAAAAAATTATTCATCTACCATAAAACAATGTTGTATAAAAACACCTGGATCAGATTAAAATAAAGGTAAAGGATACGGGTTGTTCATCATTCGTTTCAGGTCGACTTTCTCGTTGCAGTACGGACACGTCTGCTTCTTTCCCACAATGCACCAGCCGCGAATGCAGAACTCGTGAAATCTGTCAGCCAACAACATTCACATCTTAACATTTCAGAAATCTGCAGAGAAAACTCATCACGCACTCAAATCCCAGTAAAGACAAACTGCTGAGAAACGTTATTACGTTTTCATACATTACTGAGTGACTTATTCATTAAAAGTCCGTAAACAATGACACAGTCACGTGTCTCGTATTTCCCCAACACACCTGCTTCGTTTAGTGTCAAAACCTGATCGAGTTTCTAATGAAATGCGACGTGAAGGTGTGCAGTGGAATGAAATCCTAACGTACACGTGATTGCAGGAGAGCTGGTACGTGTCCTCCACGACCCCCTCCTCGTCCACGTCCACTAACGTCTTCTGTCCACACACCGCACAGATATCATGGCACAGGCTCCGAGACGGCATTCCGCCCATGTTATAATACTGAAACACACAAAACGCTGCAATAACGCTGCACATTTTCAGGACAACATGACTGTGAGGGAACATCACGCACGGCAGTTATATATACAGGGAGGAATAAAAGACTTGCGGTCATGCTGTTATAGGAAAATAATCAATAACAGGGTGGTGTGATGAAGCAGAGCTACTGTTGCCACCCAAAAGCTTATTATTTTCCCCACATCCTCACGTCCACATGCGTTTTATTCCACAGCAGCAGTCTCCTTAAATATCTCCTTACGGAAAACTGTAGATCCGCGTGTAAACTGTAGATCCGCGTGTACGTCCCTGAGGGAACTGTTGAAATGCTAACGACTGAAATAAAGGAACGCGTACAACAGCAGGAGCGCGAGTGTGTTGACGTTAATGAAGAGCGTTTACCCCGATAGTGGACGCCATGTAGTCGGAGCAGATTTCAGCGAAGTCTCGTCCCATCACGCCGTAGTACAGCCCGTAGAACAGCATGATCACGCCCACGTCCATCGAGTCCTCCGCTCTGATCCTGTCCAATCAAAACTCTTTCATATTGAACTTTTTCATATTTTTAACATCCGTTTAAACCAGACGTGTCAAACACAACGATGAGTTTAGTGACGAATATCACAAACGCTTCCTCTCGCTCTCTCTCTTCCTCTCTCCCTCCCTATCTATCTCTCACTCCCCCTCTCTCATTACCCATCTTTAGCTTTCATCTGAACGCTACATTCTGAATAAAGCACATATTAATATATTAATACATGAACACGTAAACCCAACTAAAGAATTTCCCAGTTTGGTTGTACTGTGCATATACAGTAGCTTGGGTAAGTATTCACCCCCTGAACAGTCCCACATTTTGTAGCTTTACTGAACTGAAATGGACCTCGAGACAGAATTGGCTGTAATACTGAAGTAGGAGGAATAAACTTGTATACAGTTACACTGCAAAATTTAGTTCGGCCACGTTATTGTGAAACCGCTAGAGCAGTTCGTCTGGAACATTTACAGCATTTTTAACTTTCTAATGAAGAACTACATCAGAACACATTTAGTGAGTTTACGGCCCTGAGATTATTGCTCTACTTCGCCCCCTAGTGGAATAATAGAGCGCTCTTTTTGCACATTTTTATTCAGTTACAGTGCACAAGATGGTTCTAGTTTAGAACAGGAATTCTAAATTCATACTTAGTGGCCCAGAAAAGATTCTTCACCGGGCCGGTTCTGACCCACGGGACGTATGTTTGACACCTCTGATTTAGACAAAGCATTTCAGTGTGCTGAAGTGTGATACTGAGACAGAGTGCACATACCTAAAGAAAACGTTGAACCCGAACAGCGTAAACATAATGGCGAGGTAACCGAGAACTCCGACGGCGTAGCTCAGCTTGTAAATCAGCAGGAACCATTTATACACCATCCTGTAAAACGTCACACAGACCGTTCCTCCACACGGAATCTCAATATTCATGTGACTTTATTAGAAAAGTCATATAACGTTCAGTAAATGATAGATTATTGATTATACCTGGGTGTTCTGCCAGACAGAGGTTTACGTGTGGCTCTGAATATCACGTAGCTGGTGATGACAGAGAACATGCCCCATGTGGACAAAAAACGCCACCAGTACAGCTTTATGGTAAAATACAGAGGCACCACCCACATCTGCAGGAGCGTCACTAACTGCAATCACACACACACACAGAAATATATGCAGCTGTTTTTTTTTTTTTAATTTATTTTAGAATCAAATTAAAGAATAAATATCTGTTCAGTGAAAAACCCCTGAATCCTTTTTTCCTCTTATAGTATAATATAAGATTCGTTCACTCCTGTTTGTTTTGTTTACACTCTCACTCTCTCTCTCCTGATTGGTTGTGGCTCCTGCCAGTCACTGTACAGACTTCTTTCATGTCTGAAGTTGGTGTTTGGACTGTGTGGAAATCACTGAAACATCATCAGAGACCCAACGTTACGTTTAGGAAAAGTTGCGCCGTGTGGAATTGAAACGAATCACTGATCCGCATCAGAAACTGTGAGTCATTACACACAGCGTATCTTTATCTTATAAACCTGTGCGCTGATAATCCTAGCCTCTTTCTAAACCTGACATGTCTAATCCATCAGTTCTACAGAGAGACTCACGGTGTAGGATCTGCAGTGTCGGTGTTTCCACTGGACCAGGACGATCTGAGCGACCACCAGCGTGGCGATGAGGATCAGGACCATCTCAGCGTGCATGGCCTCATGACCTCGGTGCTTAACGTGCAGTTTCTCATGCTGGACTCTACAGAGAAGTGCAGGTGAACACAAACACGTCATAAACACTCATATAAACCACAGGACACGTCTGCAGGGGCATGAGGAACGACCTCGCCCTGACACGAGCGTGCACGCTGGAACTCTCCTGTACACACTTTCATTTCACAGATCTGGGTCAGAGGAAGCTTTACTCATTACAGTGATATAATTATAACCACACACACACACACACACATCATTACAACAAAAACATAATGAAGTCTTGAAAACACACCGTGAGGACGTGAGTAACTCTATAAGTATAATGTTCTATAATCTATAACAATATAGATATTAAATCATCAGGATCACATTCCCAGCACTAACACCTGCTTCTGCTCAATAAAATCTCTCCGAGTCCAGAGCATAAAGATTATAAAGATTATTGATCTATAATAGAGGCTCCGTTATCTCTCACGTCTCAGAACGCAGACTGAACACAGGATCAATCAAAACCACACTCACTTCCAGTTTTCTCTGTAGGACATCTTCGAAAGCTCCTCCTGCATGAAGAATACACACAGTCTCATTTATACGTCTCAAAGGTTTAGATAAGAATACACACATCTTTTCTCCATCCTGTTAGTGATATTTTCCTCTAACAACATGCTGGGAAACGCTTTATTCCTCTTATTCCTCACTGATTTATCAACTATTCATGTTTCATCTGTTTATAGTTACTTTAATGTTGGGGAACGTTCGGTCAAAAACGTCCACATTCCACGTTCCTGTTCTTATCTTATAGCAGCTATAAACACTCCTTCCTTCACCATTCTCTCTCTATTCTCTCTCTCTCATTCTCTCTCTATTCTCTCTTCTCTCTCTTTATGCTCTCTCTCCCTCTCTATTCTCTCTCTCATTCTCTCTCTTTATTCTCTCTCCTTATTCTCTCTCTCTCTTCAAGTTAATAAAACATAAACACCTCTTGTTGTCTTTTGTTACAGAGAAACTGTAAAGAAGTGTAAACTCTCTGTGCTGAAGATGTGTGAGAACTTCCAGCTTCACCTCTGACTGTTACACAGCTCTGACACTGGAGACTCCTTCACCACATCACACGTGTTTAATCTGTTTATTATTAGTGGAGTGTTTATAGCTGCTGTAACACACACAGGAACTAATTTTTCTGTTTAAGGATGATGTTACATAGTTCAAGGTTATATTTATAAACTAAAAAATATAATAAAACCATGCTTACGTTGTTATCGCCACGTACACACGGATTAACGCTGCACACAACCGGATATCCGGTTTACGCTAACATATACTCAGCAATATCATGCATCAGAATAACACCGTCCCCGGATTCTACCCGAGGGTTAGAGGGGTATTTACAGTGCAGAGTGTCTGATGCTACCTGCGCCTGAAGATCAGCCATAGTCGGACATCTGATCTAACTACCGACATCAGACTCTATACTGAGCTTTGCTCATCATCATCATCATACCGCTGATCTACAGATAGTTATCACGGAAATGAGGAATGGGATATGAGAGAAAGATCATCAAAAGTGGGCGGGATGTTTGAACGTGGTCAAGCGGACACAAACTTCCGGTTCGACCACGGGTTTCAAAATAAAAGTCTCACATTGTCGGTTCCCTGTTTCTCCCTAATGCAGTGGTTTTCATCTGGACCGCAAGAGGGCGCAAAATCACAGAAAACAAATGTCTTAGGGAATGATCGGGGCGGATTCCCATCAAAAGTTATTTGGCTATTAGGTGAATCAAAACTTTAATTCATGAGACCATGGAGTTCTCATTAGGTGTGAAGTATTTTACAATCATTTTGTTTGGACTGATTGTATTATATACTGTAAATACTGTAAATAACAACAACAACAATAATACTTATTATTATTATTATTATTATTATTATTATTATTATTATTATCATTATCATTATTATGTTTATTTCTTTACATAAATACCTACAGCGTGCAGTTCTGTGTTATCCCCTGCAGTGATCTCTGGGTTTCAGCATGCAGCTCCGTATTATCTTCAGGTCAGACTGTGCAGTGCTGAGTAGCACCTCTAAACAAACAAACAAACAAACAAACAAAAAACAAACAAAAAAGATGGTCAATGTGGCGGTGGTTTGCATGGTCAAGCATCAGCTGTGGACGGAGAGCAGGCGGGTAACGCATGATGATTCTCACCTGTGTCTTATTACCGGCAGTCTACTTATCTGTGTCTCTTTGTGCTTTCAGATTTTCGCTGTAAACTGCGAGTTAGAGACAGAAACAGAGTGTGACATCGCTTGTCAGAGATTGTGAGACACACTCTCACTCTCACACACCGGGGTTCTACGGACAGTTCCTAATTTGGGAAAATATTGGTTTTGTAATAAAAGGATTTAAGTGTTAAGGTCTGTAGAGAATATTTATAGACTATTCTACTCAGCCTATTGCTACAGAATTTGTAGACATTTATAAAGCACACAAGCAAAAATGGTTTCTGCCATTTATTGTTGAACCCCTTAAAAAGTTACAGATATCAGTCCAGAGTGAATTATAACAGAAAGGTGATTTATTTACAATGAGATCCTCTATCCTGATGCCTCTGCCAGGTAAATTCATTACGGAGGTCCTTCATGCCAAAAACAGTTGGAAACAAGTACTATATCTGTCCATCATATCTGTACAGATACTCTAACCCAGTCATCTAGCCATCACAATTTGGCGCTTGTTAGAGTTGCTCGTATCCTTACATTTGCCGATTTTTCCTGCATTCAGCACATCAACTTCGAGAAGAACTGACTGTTCACATTCTGATGAATAAATCCCACTCCCAGAGCTTAATTTGTGCTGAATTCTGACAGAACAAGATCCGGCACCTTGAAAATGCATCACACCTGCGTTACAGAACCTTTTTATGTGGATTAATATGTAGCAGTGATGACTTATTTTCAAGGGAAAAATACATTTAAATATCAGGCAAAATAATCCAGACTATGGATTTTATAACTAAGCCTGTAGATAATATATAACCATATCAGAGATTATGTTTTACTCCCCTTCAAAAGACAGAACTAATTTAACTAATCATCAGCTTGTGATACCTCACCTACATGGGGTTCCCCCCCAAACAGATAATTCCAGAAGAAATCAAGCCTCTGCTAAAAATAATCAATTCTTCCCTTAGAACTGGTACCTTAATTCAATTCGAATCAATTCACTCGTGGGAATATTTTTTTCTTTTTTAACACATTTATTGGATAATTGAACACAACATGTATAGTATAGTAATAACACAAAAAGTGTGTAGGATATTAACACATCCTTTCTGAATGTGTATATGCACTCGTACGTCTTGATATACATTACAGGGCTGTTAGCACATTCATTTGTCTGCCAAATGACATGTAAATTTGCTGTGTCTCATAAATGTGTTTATGTGTTTCATAAATGAAAGTGAAAGGAAATATCTGGGAGGTGCCCAGGTACAACTTTATATCCCAGACTTCTTCAGTGAGGCAGACTCACAGCGTCAGAGCAGCTTTCCAGCCAGAGCAGAAGAAACAGTAAGTTAAAGAAAGACTTTCTGTAGCACTGAACATTAAGGTCAAAATATATTTGTTAATGTTTCTCAGTCTGAAATGGTCCTACTAACTGAATATATTACAATACCATGATTATGTTTCTGTTGTAACCAAGGATACGATTACATCCACTGGAAAATGAGATATTATGTTTATTCATTATGTAATTACATTTAGTCATTATATAAAAGATGGAGCTTGCTTTATTTACTGAGTAGAAAATAAAGCAACAATGCAAGCAAAATTTGCATAATCATGATTACCACATTAAAAAAAACCCTAAGAAAATAAAGCTGTTGATCTTGTTTGTAATTAAAAAGAAATCCAAGAACATTAAACTTTGAAAGGAAAAGTTAAAAATAAATTAAATAAAAAATACAGTAATCAACATAAACCAAAAGCTGATCAGAGAGGGAATGTGATATGAAAGAAGATATGAAAGGGATCACAAAGTGTGCCGTAAGCAAAATGGTGGACAAACACAATCTAAAGAATGCAAGGCAAAGAAGATTTATAATGGATATAATTTGGTTTTATTAAAATCTTAACATAGACCTCAGCATCAAATAAATCCAACACTAAATTCCTTATATTATAAATAGAAATGAATTCTATAAATATAAAGATAAATATATCATGGTCTAATCTTGAATTCCTCCTGTCCTTGTGTTATGGCTGACTGCTGCTTGTCTAATAGCCTTACTGTGCTACATTACATGTTATATAAAAATATGGTTTTTCCTCCTATACTGGTTTTAAGGTGAGGTCCTGCCATGGCCAGGTCTTTATTTTATAGTTCACTTTAAATAAGTCCCACCTCTTTCTCAAACCTACCACACAAAGGTGAAAAACAAGTCTAAAATTAAGCTTCACCCTTAGAGCCAACATAAAGGACGGTCCTCCGCTCTGCAAACTGGATTTAATTCTGTGCCTCTAGTGTTTTATACACTGCATTCAGTTTTCTGTACTGTAACATAATCAGATCTGTTTATGATGGTTGATAATTACTGTACAAGTGTCAAGGTGTTTTATAGTCAAAAGTTTACTGAGTGACACCTGTCTACACAGAACTAGAGCAACAACACATTTGCGATGATCAGTGTCATGCATCAGGTAAGAAAACTGACTACTTATAGAAACAACCACAGTTTTTTATTCCAAGTTTTGTTAACATTACTTACTTCCTAAATCATCATATGTCGGGTCGTATTCAGAGTAGAGTTAATTACTGAGTGAGGATTTAATACTGAAATTCCACACATCAGTATTCAGACCTTAGAAGTGACTACTGACTTTACTACAGCAGTGAGGTCAGAGTTACGCACATGGGGGCGGGGTTTGTCTAAAACAGAGACGTGTCTCAGAGTCAGGTGATTCCTACCTTGAGCGTTAGCACATTATTCTTGTGTGATATCTTCTCGAGCGAGGAGCAGTATTAACTCCAGCAGTATTAAGTCCACCATCTTACTGTTTGATGCAACCACAATGTGTCTTTTTTTTGGTACATCATATTATATTTGAGAATAAAGGGGGGAAAACACTTTTTCCCCCTTCAGTTTGCATTGTCTATCTCTGATTTATTTTTAGGGTTTTAGTGTTTAAAGATCTGTTAGTTTAAAATCTGAACATAAAAGCCAGAAAGTCAACTTACAAACATTTCCCAAACATAACTTTTGGACTAACGTGTGTGCAGAGGCAGGACCGAAAACGTCTTCGTTTAGGCTTCTACAAATCATCTTTATAATCTGATCAATGTTTGAACACATGCAGGCAGCATGAAAAAGGGATCATACATAATTATAAATGAAAAGCAGAAATGAATCAGGTGCACAGGCTCAGAGATGTAAATAAACGACTGAGATTTGTGACCTTCATCACAAACTCTGAATACGGCCCTGTGTGTGTATGGCAAAATACAGTGATAATACTTCAGATATTCTTCATGTTCAAAACCAGTGAAAGAGCAGTGAAATTTACGCTTGGGTCACAATGGTTTATACTAATATGCCAACTGGTTCAGTTGTTCAACAGGGTCATGAGTTTGAATTATCCAGCTGAGGGCGAGGGCTACCTCCAAGGCACAGGCCCAGGTCCTGGTAAGTTACTACAGACATGATATTTAAGTATAGTGACAACTTTACATTTACCGCTACTAAATTCTGTGCAAACAGTGTGCAATATACATGGTTGTTATAATAATGAAAGCACCCACTTCAAACACACTCACACAAATGTTTTGCCCATTCCTTCAAAATGGTGGTGCAGTGGCACCTGAAGTTTGTAAACACTTTAGAATTTTCTATATTTCTGCATAAATATGACCTAAAACATCAGATTTTCACACACGATCGAAAAGTAAACAAAGTGTCATGGTCCCAAGGGGCAAATCAAACCTGACTGTCCTTGCAGAACTTCTACTTCTGTTGTCTCACTGAGTTCTTGTTTTACCATGCTGACCTGTTTTTGTTGTTGTTGTTGTTGTTGTTGTTTTTATTATTTACCCTATATAAGTTCCCCATTATTCTCTCCTTTGTTGATGGAGCATTGCGTTCAGGTTATGGTTTGTGTTTGTACTTTATTTCCATTTGGTGTTTGTACTATTCATAGTCTTTTTGATAGTTTAAGTATTTTCTAGCCTTGTTTTTCTAGTATTGCTTAGTTTCTGGTTGTTCTGGTTCCCTGGTTTTCTGTTGTTCCTTGTTCCTCATGTCTGTTTCCCTGTGTTCTGTTCTTTTTAAATAAAGAAGTTCTGCATTTGCATCTGCATGGACTCACAATGTGACACAAAGACACAGAGACCAAAATATTATACTTGGTTTATTTATTGAGGAAAATGATCCAATGTTACATATCTGTGAGGGGTAAAAGTATGTGAACCGTTGCTTTCGGTATGTGGTGTGACCCCCTTGTGCAGTAATAACTGCAGATAAACGTTTGGGGTAACTGTTGATCAGTCCTGCACATCGGCTCGGAGGAGTTTTATCCCGTTCCTCACTACAGAACAGCTTCAACTCTGGGATGTTGGTGGGTTTCCTCACACGAACTGCTTGTTTCAGGTTCTACCACAACATTTCTATTGGATTAAGGTCAGGACTTTGACTTAGCCATTCCAAAACATTCTTTATTCTTCTTTAACCGTTCTTTAGAATGGTTAAATGGTAGAAGGACATGTGCTTCCATAATCATGTGTTGTGAAGATCAGACTCTGATAGATCCCTGTTTTTTAAATAAAACAGCACGCTCACTCACACCTGATCATCATCCCACAGACTGAAAACACCTGACTCTAATTTCACCTTCAGATTAAACTGCTAATCCTAGATGTTCACATACTTTTACCCCTCATATCATTTTCCTCAATAAATAAATGACACATGTAAGCATGTGTCCCTCCAGATGTGATGGAGAACATGCAGATGCCTTGGTGGAAGAGTGGAGGAACATCTCACAGCAAAAACTGACCAATCTGGTGTAGTCCATGAGGATGAGATGCACTGTAGTACTTAAAGCAGCTGGAGGTTACATCAGATACTGACCGTTCCTTCTGATATCGACCTCCACTTTGTTCAGGGACTCATTATTCCATTTCTGTTCATCAAACGTCTGCGAAACTTCTTGTTTACGTCTCAGTTGTTGAATCAATTTATGTTAATGCAAATATTTACAGTACACATGTTAAGAAATTTGCTGGAAATAAAAGCAGATGAATGTAAGAGGAAGGTTTATAATAATTTTATTGCTATAATTATAGTAAATATAAATATTTATTAATTATATTTTCACAGAATTTGATCAACCATGGCGGACAGTGACATGGAGGTAAGATCAATGACCATGGGATGTGTTTGGTGCTGAGTTCACCTAAATGCACTTAGTAGCAATAAGTACCACATTATAAAAAAATCTCTTGTATTAGCTAGGGTCAGAGAATGCTAATATTGAACCTACGAGTGTACTGATGTATATTGATGAAGAGACAGAGGGGTCACAGGAAGTTTATTTGGGTGAGGTTTGCAGGAGAAATTGGTATCACAATAAGTATACAATAACAGTAACAAATAACAAATCATCTTTTGTCAATATGGCTTATGCTGATATAGAACATTTTGCATAGTTATATAACTAATTGTTTAAAAAAAAAAAAGTGTACACTCATATCACTGTTATACAAGGAATGGTGTAATATGACAACATTAACTAATTTCCAAATAATTCATATGCACTAATATCTCAAGTCAAAGTACTTCCCCTGACACAACTAACCCAGCTAACACACACACACACACACACACACTTCTGGCAATATGCTCATTCACTATACTCTGTCTGGTTGATGCTTTCCATGTGATCAAGATGAATTGTATTGTGCAGTACGTGGATGAGAAGTAGTGCCACAGCAATACTATTAATACTGAAGTTGGCAGACATTATTGTGACCTGCTTGGCATCTAAAGTGTAAAATTGTAGAACAGCAGAAATATATTTAAGAAGGATAGTAATGAACACAATTTATTACAAAAAAATTATAAACATGTTTCACTGGATGTGCAGTTACAGCATCCTACTAGCATTCTGTCACGTAAGGAGGTTGAGGACAGATGCAAATGCAAATGCAAATAAGAGTTTTATTATAAGAGATCTAGGCAGACAAATCCAAAACATGAAACATTAGCGTGGTCAAAACAGGCAAATGGTCAGGCGATCAACAAACAGGATAAACTAGACTAAGACAAGACTGAATGCCTAGAAAGTCCTTTGAAAATGTGGTGTGATTGTGTGAGATTGGATATAGGTGTGGGTGATTAGAATGAATGTTCTTGGAACTGGGGCGGCTGTGGCTCAGGTGGTAGAGCAGGTTGTCCATTAATCGTAGGGTTGGCGGTTCGATTCCTGGCCCACATGACTCCACATACCGAAGTGTCCTTGGGCAAGACACTGAACCCCAAGTTGCTCCCGATGGCAAGTTAGCACCTTGCATGGCAGCTCTGCTACCATTGGTGTGTGAGTGTGTGTGTGAATGGGTGAATGAGACACAATGTAAAGCGCTTTGGATAAAAGTGCTATATAAGTGCGCCATTAAAAAAAAAAAAAAATTGCAGTCCATGGCGGCCATGTTTGTAGGCCGCAGTGCAGGATGGGAAATGTAGTCACTGGTTTGCTGTGATATGACAGAACTCCCCCCCCCGCGCGCCAAAATACACTGGCTTGAGAGGCCATCTCTTCGACCTTGGACATGAACTAGGCTTGGGAGGTCGTCTCTTCGACCTCGGACATGAACTTGGCTTGAGAGGTCGTCTCTTCGACCTCGGACAGAAACTTGGCTTGAGAGGTCGTCTCTTCGACTTCGGACAGGAACATGGCTTGGGAGGTCTCCTCGTTGACCTCTAGCAGGAACTTGACTTTATGCTGGAACTCTAGAGATGAGACAACCTCATGGGTCTCAGGTTGGAGCTCTGGGGATGAGACCACCTGTGGGTCTCATGCTGGAGCTCTGGGCAGGAGGTCACCACATTGACCTCCAACTGGAACTCTGGAGCTGAGACTACTTTGTGGGCCTCAGGTGGGAGCTCTTGGGAGGAGGTCTTCACGTTGACCTCAGACTGGAGCTTGGCAGGTGAGACCGCCTCGTGGGTCTCAGGTTGGAGCTCTGGGGAGGAGGTCGCCACATTGACCTCCGGCTGGAGCTCTGCAGAGGAGACCACATAGTGGGTCTTAGGCAGGAGATTTGAGAAGGAGGTCACCCAGTTTGCCTGCTCATAATAGATGGTGAATGGCAAGTCAGGTTTATCTGTGAGGCAGGCCTCCCCCAAAAGATCCTCCAGGACGGCCCAGGATTCTGAACTGCTGAACACCATCACGAATAGTCCCACAAACTGAGTTATATTCTCAACTCCCCTGGATCCCATGGCCACTAGACGCTGTGCCCACTGGTGGGCTGGGCCAAAAAAACTGGGACAACATGAACCTTAGCCTTTGCCTCTCGCCGGGCTTGGGGTCCGCTAGGCTTGCAAAATAGATCTGGCAGTCAACAAGAAAATATTCAGGGTAGCCTGATAACCCATCATACGGCTCTGGGAGATCTATGACCGTCCACTGAAGAAACTGGATCGAATCCACAGCTGGGATGGTTTGCTTTTTTTCCCCTAGCGTGACGTCTCCTCCTCTTTCCTGCTGCTTCCATGTTATAGGCGAAGTATTCTGTCATGTAAGGAGGTTGAAGATGGATGCAAATGCAGATAAGAGTTTTATTATAGGAGATATAGGCAGACAAATCCAAAACATGAAACAACAGTGTGGTCAAAACATGAATATGGTCAGGTGATCAGCAAACAGGATAAACTAGACTAAGATAAGACTCAATTAACAAGGACAAGAACCAGATCAAAACCATGAAACATAAAGCTATGAATAAAGGCTTGGTACACGACAGAGACTATGGCAACTGAGCGTAATACTTCGCAAAAAGTGAATGCCTAGAAAGTCCTTTTAAACTGTGGTGAGATTGTGTGTGAGATTGGATGCAGGTGTGCATGATAAGAATGAATGAGTGTTCTGGGAATTACAGTCCATGGCAGCCATGTTTGTAGGCCGCAGTTCAATTCAATTCAATTCAATTTTATTTGTATAGCGCTTTTTACAATAGACATTGTCTCAAAGCAGCTTTACAGAAATATCAACATGGTATACAGATATTAAAGGTGTGAATTTATCCCAACTGAGCAAGCCACTGAGTGGCGACGGTGGCAAGGAAAAACTCCCTAAGATGTTTTAAGAGGAAGAAACCTTGAGAGGAACCCGACTCAGAAGGGAACCCATCCTCATCTGGGTAACAACAGATAGTGTGAAAAAGTTCATTATGGATTTATATGAAGTCTGTATGGCCTTAGGAGCAGCCGTAGTCCCAGCAGTCTGGAATTAGAGAAGATTTGAGCTCCATCCAGAGGCAGAAAGGATCTGGATCTCTAGTATCTCCATAAATTCGTGTGGGGCTCGGCAAAAGGAGAGAGGGAGAAAAAAGATAATTATGACTGCGAAGTAGTAGAACAGAATCTAGTCAGGGTAGGCTTGAGTAAACAAATACGTTTTAAGCCTAGACTTAAACACTGAGACTGTGTCTGAGTCCCGAACACTAATAGGAAGACTGTTCCATAACTGTGGGGCTCTATAAGAGAAAGCTCTTCCCCCTGCTGTAGCCTTCACTATTCGAGGTACCGTCAAATAGCCTGCATCTTTTGATCTAAGTAGGCGTGGCGGATTATATAAAACCAAAAGGTCGCATAGATACTGTGGCGGGGGGCTGTTTAGTGCTTTATAGGTTAATAAAAGTATTTTATAGTTAATGCGAGATTCCACTGGGAGCCAATGCAGTACTGATAATATTGGTGTGATATGGTCGTATCTTCTGGTTCTAGTTAGGACTCTAGCAGCTGCATTCTGGACTAACTGGAGTTTGTTTATGCTCCTACTGGAACATCCAGACAGTAAGGCATTACAGTAATCTAATCTAGAGGTGACGAATGCATGAACTAGTATTTCTGCATCATGTAGTGACAATATATTTCTTATCTTAGAAATATTTCTGAGATGAAAGAAGGCTATCCTAGTAATATTATCTACATGAGCATCAAATGATAGGCTGGAGTCAATAATCACTCCAAGGTCTTTTACTGCTGTACATGATGAAACAGAAAGTTCATCCAGAGTTACTGTGAGATCAGAAAGATTACTTCTAGCTACACGTGGGCCTAATAAAAGTATTTCTGTCTTATCAGAATTAAGAAAAAGGAAGTTAGTTAGCATCCAACGTCTAATGTCCTTTACACATTCCTCAACTTTACTAAGCTTCTGTCTGTCCTCTGACTTCGCTGAAACATACAGCTGTGTATCATCAGCATAACAGTGGAAGCTAATTCCATGTTTACGAATAATTTGTCCTAGGGGTAGCATATATAAAGTAAAGAGCAGTGGGCCTAAAACAGAACCCTGTGGAACTCCAAAAGTAACCTCAGTACGCACGGAGAAATCACCATTTACATCTACGAACTGATAACGATCGGTCAGATAAGACCTGAGCCATGAGAGGACTGTTCCCTCTCCTGTTCCCGCAGTGCAGGATGGGAAATGTAGTCACTGGTTTGCTGTGATATGACAGTATAGTTACAACAACCTAGCTTTGCTTGATAATTTAGCTTATAAAAATATGGGCGGCTGTGGCTCAGGTGGTAGAGTGGGTTGTCCACTAATCGTAAGGTTAGCAGTTCGATTCCCGGCCCACGTGACTCCACATGCCTTGGGCAAGACACTGAACCCCAAATTGCTCCTGATGGCAAGTTAGTGCCTTGCATGGCAGCTCTGCTACCATGTGTGTGTGAATGGGTGAATGAGACACAGTGTAAAGCGCTTTGGATGAAAGAGCTATATAAGTGCGCCATTTAAAAAGTTCTTTTTGGCTAAGCTAAATTCCAGAAGACACTGAAAGAAAGTTTTTATTAAAAGTGTGTTAGTTTCTCGGGGTTGGTATTTTGATTGATTTCATCCTTGTGTTTCTGAGTGTGGGCGTATCTCTTCAGAGTGGTGTGGGGTTAGATAGTTACAGTTACTGATAGCTGTGTCCCCCTCACTTTTAAAATAGCTGCTGCTAATGACTGCAAAATGACACAAACCTGTGTTTTTAAAGCCTAAATTAATAGATCATGAGTTGTTTACTGTACAAAAATCTCTTGGTTTACTTCTTAAATAGTGAAGATTACAAGAATCAGATGTTGAAAAAACTGAAAGATTTCCAGCCAAGCACTGAAGAAATCCGTGAGCTGAAGATTCTGCTTCACGGACCAATTGGAGCAGGAAAGTCGAGTTTTATTAACTCCATCAGTACCGTCCTCCAAGGATACCACACTGCTACTGCACTGGCAAATTCTTCCAGGTCTTTAGGTCACAGCTTTAGTGTAAAGGTAATAACCAAACAGTAAAATATTTACTGTAGTGACTTCAAGCCTAGATATCTTTTCCCTGAACTTCAGTGAGTATTTGAAATGGTTTTGAATTACAGTGGTGTATGAAAGTTTGTGAATCCTTTAGAATTGTCTGTACAGGTGCATCTGAAAAAATTAGAATATCGTGGAAAAGTTCATTTTTGTCTGTAATTTAATTCAAAAAGTGGAACTTTAATATATTCTATATTCATTACACATAAAGTGAAATATTTCAAGCCTTTTTTGTTTTAATTTTGATGATTACGGATTACAGCTCATGGAAATAAAACATCCCGAAATATTAGAATAAAGAATTTATAATAAAGAATTATTACACGATATTCAAACTTTTTGAGATGCACCTGTATATCTGCATAAATATGACCTAAAACTTCACCAGATTTTAGGGTCGTTGTCTTGCTGCATGACCCACTTTCTCTTGAGACTCAGATGTCCTGACATTTTCCTTTAGAGTTCGCTGGTATAATTCAGAATTTATTGTTCTACAAGTCGTCCTGGTCCAGATGCAGAAAACAGGTCCAAACTATGACACTACCACCACCATGTTTCACAGATGGGATAAGATTATCATGCTGGAATGCAGTGTTTTCCTTTCTCCAAACATGATGCTTCTCATTTAAACCAAAAGTTCTATTTTGTTCTCATCCATCCACAAAACATTTTTTCAGTAACCTTCTGGCTCGTCCATGTGATCTTTAGCAAACTGCAGATGGGAAGCAATGTTCTTTTTGTAGAGCAGTGGCTTTCTCCTTGCAGCCCTGCCATGCACAAACTTTCAAGCACCACTGTATCTAATATGCTAAAATATTTATTGTTCAGGGAAATATTGTATTTAGCTAAATATATTACATTATTACTCTCTCTCTCTCTCTCTCTCTCTATATATATATTATTATTATTATTATTATTATTATTATTATTATTAAAAAAGATTACACTGTTTTAAAAAATCATCTAAGGCATAATATTTTCATAAGATACACCTCTGTATGTTGTGTCCAGTTTAAAATGCACAAGCTGAAGAAGGATGGTCCTCGATCTTTCTATCCATTTGTCTTTACGGACATCATGGGTCTGGAACCAGAGGACGAAAGAGGAGTGCATACTGACGATATAAAAAGTATATTACTGGGTCATGTGAAAAATGGCTACACTGTAAGTTCATGCCCATCATTTATTATTATTATTATCATTGTACTCTTCAGAATATGACATTGCAGAAGTATTTGTAAATACAGATAATGAGTCTTTATTGGTCACATATACAGTAGAGCACAGTGCCCTGTAAGGAAGCTGGGGTCAGAGTGCAGGGTCAGCCATGATATGGTGCCCCTGGACCAGAGAGGGTTAAGGGCCTTGCTCAAGGGCCCAACAGTGGCAGCTTGGCAGTGCTGGGCTTGAACCCCCGACCTTCCGATCAGTAACCCAGCCTTAACCTCTAAGCCACCACTGCCCCTGCCACTGTTTGCATGTTCTCCCCATGCTGCGGGGGTTTCCTCTGGGTACTCCGGTAGGCTGATTGGCGTGTCTAAAGTGTCCGTAGTGTATGAATGGGTGTGTGAGTATTTATGTGATTGTGCCCTGTGATGGACTGGCACCCTGTCCAGGGTGTACCCCGCCTTGTGCCCGATGCTCCCTGGGATTGGCTCCAGGTTCAACTGCGACCCTGAAGAAGGAGTAAGCGGTAGAAGATGGATGGATGGATTTACATTTACATTTATTTAGCAGACGCTTTTATCCAAAGTGACTTAAATATGAGGAAATACAAGCAAAGCGATATATCAAGCAGAGAACAATACAAGTAGTGCTACCATACAAGATCCGTTATTTGAGTTCCAGAAGAAGCAAAGTGCGCAGAGTAAAGGTGTAAGTGCCAAAAATGTATTTATTTATTTATTTATTTATTTATTTTATGGGTTGGTTAGGTGTTCACAGAAGAGGCGGGTCTTTAGCTGTTTTTTGAAGATGGTGAGAGATTCTGCGGTCCGGATTGAGGTTGGAAGTTCATTCCACCGCTGAGGAACAGTTAGTGTGAAGGTTCTGGAAAGGGACCTTGAGCCATGCTGAGTAGGCACTACTAAGCAGTGTTGTTGATTGATTGATTGTTGATTGATCACAGATTGCATGAGGGAACGTAAGCCTTCAAGAGAGAGTTGAGGTAGGAGGGTGTTGTTCCAGACAAGGTCTTGTACGTGAGCATCAAGGCCTTGAATTTGGTGCGGGAGGCTACAGGAAGCCAATGGAGGGAGATGAAGAGGGGTGTGACATGGGTTCTCTTGGGCTGGTTGAAGACGAGGCGTGCTGCTGCATTCTGAATCATTTGAAGGGGTTTGATGAGCTGGTCAGGAGGCCCGAGAGTAGTGAGTTGTAGTAGTCCAGTTTTGAGATAACAAGAGCCTGGACTAGTATCTGTGTAGCCTGTTCCTGAGATAGGGTCTGATTTTATTGATGTACAGGATGAACTTACAGGACTGTGCAGTTGTTGAGATGTGATCTGTAAAGGTCAAGCTGTCATCGAGAATCACCCCAAGGTTCCTGGCCGTCCTGGTTGGCTTGAGTGTGGTTGAGCCGAGCTGTACAGTGAGGTTGTGGTTGATTGAGAGACAAGCAGGGATGACGAGAAGCCCAGATTTTGCGAGGTTGAGCTTAAGGTTGTGTTCCCTCATCCAGACCGAGCTGTCTCACGGGCAAGCAGAGATACGTGCAGAGACGGATCGATCGTCAGACTGGGAGGACAAATAGAGCTGGGTGTCATCAGCATAGCAGTGATATGAGAAGCCATGAGACTCAATCACCTGCCCTAGAGATGTAGTGTAGATAGAAAAGAGCAGTGGAGCCAGAACTGACCCCTGTGGAACGCCAGTTGTGAGTTGCTGAGTTTCAGAAATACCTCCCCTCCATGATACCTTGAAGGATCTGTCTGAGAGATAACTATTTAATTCAAGTGATTAAATAGTTAAAGACCAGTAAAACTAATACAGCATAAATATATGGTATTTTGATATATACTGCACTTTGTTTGATTGTCCATTTCATGTATATTTTAAGGAAACTTGAGGTTGTCCTCCTCACCCCTGATCTTTAATTATTTTGACTATCTTTGCTTTTTCAGTTCACTGCACAAAAACCAATCGATAAAGATGACCCAAAGTACATCAGTGACCCTGGCCTGAAAGACAAAGTGCACTGTCTGGTGAGTGTTCTACCAGCTGACAGAATCTCCCTCATCAGTGATGAAGTTATGGACAAAATGAAAACTGTTCGGAAAAAAGCACGAGACTTGGGTGAGTTTTCACATACACTATCCAGCCAAAAGTATGTTTACCCCTGGCCATCACACCCATGTGAGCTCCATGAAGACATGGTGTGTGAAGGTTGGAAGAAGAACTCAAGGTTGGAAGAACTCAAGTGTCATGTACAGATCCCTGACCTCAACCCCACTGAACACCTTTTGGGTGAACTGGAACTGGAGTCTCTTCATGTCAACATTAGTACCTGACCTCAACCTCACTAATGCTCTAGTAGCTGAATGAACACGAATCCCCACAGCCACACCCCTAAATCTAGTGGAAAGCCTTCCCAGAAGACTGGAGCGCATTATAACAGCAAAGGGGAATAAATCTGGAATGAGATATTCAAAAGGACATATTGGTGTGATTGTCAGGGGTGCACTTGCTTTTGGCCATACTTTTCTGCACCTTGGAGTTTTCTACCCTAATACATGAGACTGTATTTTGTACATAATTACTGTACAATTTAATGCCGGAAATTGGGGATCAATAAAGTCTGTCTGTCTGTCTGTCTCTCTCTCTCTGTCTGTCTCTCTCTCTCCCTCTCTATCTGTCTGTCTCTCCCTCTCTCTCTCTCCCTCTCTCTCTGTCTGTCTCTCTCTCCCTCTCTCTGTCTCTCTCTCTGTCTCTCTCTGTCTGTCTGTCTGTCTATCTGTTTATGAGATATGGTTACCTACATTACTATTACTAATGTACCGTGTGCTATTACCATAGTCATTCATCTTCAAGATAAAAGTTAGACAAGATACACAAAATGTTTGTCTTTCTGTTGATTCATCAGAGATTCCTCAAGTCGTCATCATGTCGCTGGTGGACGAAGCATGCCCTCTAGTTAAAGACAACCTGAGTAAGATCTATACCAGCAAAAAAATCAAAGAGAAGGTGAGAACAACAGCAGCAGCCATCTCTTCCTCCGTGTATTCCTTCCTCCGTGTATTTACTGCCTGTAGGTCTCCAGGCTACTCTATGATCTTTTCCAACACCAGAGAACATTTTAACATCCATTTGCATTTTTTATACAACCTTCAAACTTGTAATTATTTGAAAGACATAAAACTGCACAGACATGGCTCCTAACCCCATTTCCGCAAATGTAAGTCATGTTGTATCTGTTTATTTTAGATGAAAGTGTGCAGTGATAGACTGGGAGTCCCAATGAACTGCATCTTTCCTGTGCAGAACTACCACGAGCAGATTACCAAAGACTTGAACATGGATATTCTGATTCTCATGGCAGTGTCTGATATCATTAGATTCGCCAATGACTATGTTGAAGATCAGGTTTACAATGAATAAGTTCCCTTACGTGTCTTGTTCAGTCTCCAACAGAGAAGCAACATGGAACTGGCTAGTTTCAGGAATTCACAATATGAACAGAGATGTGCTGAGAAATTGCTAAAATTTCATGTTTCATTTTCTCACAAATTTTCTGGCTTCATTTAAATGCAATTATTAACCTGTAATAGGGTATATTTATCTGTGCATGCAATAGATAAGGGATGTTGAAAAATCTCATCTTTTTGTTATTCTCTTTACCCCTTGTATTATTAGTTTAATGAAGCTCTCTTTAAGAATGAATTTTCCTGTATTATTAAGACAGATGTAATTAAAGAGAGACAAAAATCTTGAGTAATCTTTGTCTGTCATTATGGTATTATGGGCTTTATATATTATGTTTGATTTGTAAAAATGTTTGGTTAAAATATAAAAAATGACATTTAGTGCATTCATTCTGATGAGTATGATCAAATAAATAATCAACAGCAAATGCAGTTTTGTATGTTTTTGTATTTGGAGGAATTAGACGAGAAACAATTCAATTTGGTGAGTTAATGGTTTTAATATGTATTCATTCAGTAAGTAATTACATTCACATTTCACAACTGAGTTGTTTTCCTTAGCTTGACGAGAATTTCTATTTACTGCTTTGTGTAGTAAATGCAGTAGCCTGCACTCTCTGTACAGATCACAGTCATCAAATGTTGTGATGTTGTGAATCACACTACCTGACACACTGAAAACACCACAAGCTGTTGATTACAAAGAGCCATGTGTGTGGATTGTTGTGTTATAACATCTAGACAATGCAGTTCCTTCAGACAGCTCCCTGCTGTTGAACCCCAAGCCCAAAGAAAAGCACGGGCTGAGGTTCCTGTTGTCCTGGCAGCCAAGCCTGCCAGTAGGTGGAGCTCCTGGGTACCACGAGGAGCCTAGGCTTAGGACACATAGCCGACTTTGTATGCCTCCTGAGAGCAGTCTTTGGGTAGCCTGACTTTAACCCCGAATTAGACATTTTTTGGGGTGATGCTGAGGCCACTCTGCCATTTATGAGCTACTACGATGAAAGGAAGGCTGGAGACATAGAGAAGGCCTCTCTAGCAGATCTCCAGCCCGAGGCCAATGGGGTGGCCTCTCCAACTGAGCTCCCTCCCTCGCCAGCTAAGCCCCAGCCAGAGGCAGCCTCCCATGCACAGCTTCCTCCTGAAGACGGCAAGGTGGCCTCCACAGTCAAGCTCCTCCCTGAGGCTGACGGCAAAGCCTCCCAAGTCATATTCCTGCTTGAGGCAGATGGTGCGGCCTCTCACGACCTGCTCACACCAGAGGCCCTTGGCGTGGCCTCCCACATCCACCCAGGCCAGAATGCCATAGCTCTGCCACCTGAACCTGGCCTCCTAATTTATGACAATTAGATGGTGTAGATAATATGGAAGAAATAAGGAATAGTTGGGGTTGTGTTGTTATAGGTAAATAATGTTTCTATCTGAAAACAATGTGTTATTATAGAGTATATTTCATATTTATTTACACATGTAAGTAATATTTCTCACATATACAGTATTCTGATTTTTTATTTACCATGGCAACAACATTCATAACATTCAGATATAATCTTACAATTCTTGAAATGTTCACTGAAGCTGATGATTAAGATTTTTACAAAGCAGCAATCATTTCGGCTCATGAGTGTAAGAATTACTGCAGACCTGTGAAAGAGAAAGTAAAACTAAGGTACACAGGACCAGTGTTATACACAACACTTTTTCAGAGACGCAGACGCACACACCTGGAGCAGCGGCGTACAGGTACAGCTCTACAGCCAGAGCAGAAGCAACGGTAAGTGAAAGACAGACTTCATTCTGTACCACTCATTTATACTCATTTATTTATTTATCATTCATTCATATTAGATTTAACATTTCTCAGTCCTTCTTATTGAATATATTAGAATACCATGATTATGTTTTGGCCCTGGCCATGGATACGATTAAATCCACTGTAAAAGGATATATAATTATTTAATTCTATTTATAACATTAATGATGGAGCTTGATTTATTCACTAAGTAGAGTTAAAGCAAGATGGCAAGTTCAGCTAAGTTTTCATCACCTTCACCTTCACTTCCAGCTAAAAAAATCAAAAATAAACCTAAGAAAAGTAACCTTTGTCTCTTCTTTAGAATTTAAATCTGAAAAAAAAAAAAATTATATTTAAAGTAAAACTAATTAACCTAAAAGCTGGTCAGAGGATATGAAAGAGATTGTAGATAATGCAAATCCAAGCTCAAGATATTTGAATATTTGAATAATTACTTGAATATTTATTTGAATATTTGACCATGTTTGTTGTGATAATAATAATAATGATAAACATTCATAAAACCTAACACCAGACATGTTGTTGCTTGCTCCCGTCACTGGGATGTGGAGCAGCGGCTTCTCTTTTGCTCATTTAGCATTAACGCATTTCTAGTTAACTGAAATATATATGGTGTT
This sequence comes from Ictalurus furcatus, assembly GCF_023375685.1. Lineage (NCBI taxonomy): Eukaryota > Metazoa > Chordata > Actinopteri > Siluriformes > Ictaluridae > Ictalurus > Ictalurus furcatus. The sequence continues at coordinate 156,341 of NC_071280.1, forward strand.
AGGTTTTATGAATCTATTGTCGGGTTCCTTTTGAGTCTCATTCCTCTCAAGGTTTCTTCCTCATATCGTCTCAGGGAGTTTTCCTCACCACCGTCGCCTCTGTCTGCTCATTAGGGATAAATTCAAACATTTAAATTCTATATCCTGAATTTCTATATTTCTGTAACGCTGCTCTGGGACAATGTCCACTGTTAAACATGCTGTACACATAACACTGAACTGAACTGAAAATATATGGTCATTTCTCCCAAACCGGTTTGAAGGTGAGGTTCTGCCATGGTCAGGTGTTTAGTATACAGAACAACAGCTCCAGTGAAAATATGCCCCACCTCTTTCACAAACATGGAGCAGGAAAGGGTAGAAATGAGAACGAAGTTGAGCACAAAAGACAGCTCCACCTTTAGAGCCACCACAAAAGATTCAAGATTTCAAAGATTTCAAGGGCAGTCCACTTTTCTACAGACATCCTGAAAACACCCTGTCTTCTTTCCTAAAGTTGTCCATTACAGCTGCTTTTATTTCCGGTTTTATACACTGCAAAATTACAGAATTAGATCTGTTTATAACGACTGATAATCACTGTTCAAGTGTCACGGTGAAATAAATACACTAGTTATGATTCCCTGTATGTGTTTTATTGTCAGTTTATTAAAAAGTTTATTATATAACTTTATTATAAGTTTATTCAGTGACACATTTCTACACAGAACTACAGCAACAACACGTTTGAGGTCACAGAAGCCAGTGTCATGAGTTGGGTAAGAAAATGAACTACTAATAGAAACAGTTTTTAATCTAAACCAATAAGTTAAGCTTCGTTATTATATTATATTATATTATATTATATTATATATTTAAATCTAGTGAAAAACAATATCTACACTTATTTTATACTGATTTTGCATTTTGTTCAGGTACGTAAAGCAGTGAAAGGTTTGACAAGTCCATCTCAGAGTCCGGCCCCAGGCCCAAATCCTGGTAAGTTATTTCAGAAATCTGATGTTAAATAAAGGCCATAAAAATAAACACAACTTTATCTTTACAACTAATAACAACTTTAAATCTGACATGTTGGTAGCCCGCTAGCATCACCTACCGCTAGCTTTGTTTACGTTTCACATTTCTCACTTACCGCTGTTCTGTTTTTAAAAAACAACAAAAAAAAAAAAACAAACATGTCTGCTGTCTCTCCGGTTTTGAGTGCAGATGAGGACTCGCTCAAGCTTCACATGGTGCGGCTGGAACTGGAGGATGTGGAGAAGCAGATCCGCGGCCTACTCGACAAGCAGGCCCAGCTGCTGGAGCGACAAACTGCGCTGGAAACATCTTGTGCCTCTGCCCACATATCCAAGGTAAGCACACAGCGTGGTATTTCCACTCCCAGCCCCTCTACGCCGTGTGTTTCTCTGTGCAGGGACCGTGCACCTTTCCCAGCCGTGGTCTCCGTCACGCCGGCGCCAACACACCTCGGGCCTTGGGTGAACCAGCGGCGGAAGGCGCGGGCTGGACCCTCTCCACCTCCGGTGTTCGAGATTCCAACCAGGAACCGCTTCGCCCCTCTCCGCCAGACCAGACCCAACGCTGTGATCGTCGGGGACTCCATTGTGCGGAACGTCCGTGTAGCCTCATCTAAAGGTAAGGTGCGCACACACTGTTTTTCTGGTGCTTGTGTCCTTGATGTCGCTGCGCAGGTATCCGGGATCCTGAAGAAGGACGAGCACATTGGAGCGGTTGTGCTGCACGCGGGGACGAACGACACCAGGCTGCGGCAGACGGAGGTTCTGAAGAGGGACTTCTCCAGCCTGATCGAGACGGTACGAGGCAGATCACCCACCGCGAAGATCATAGTCTCTGGACCTCTTCCCACATACAGACGTGGAGCAGAAAAGTTCAGTAGACTTCTAGCATTAAATGATTGGTTAGTCTCTTGGTGTAATGAGCAGAATCTGGTGTTTGTCAATAACTGGAATCTGTTCTGGGAGCGTCCTAGGTTGTTTCGTCCTGATGGCCTGCACCCCAGCAGCCTTGGGGCGGAACTGCTATCAGACAACATTTCCAAGGCGCTACACTCCAAGTGACTGCCTAGCGTAAGTACATCTTCCAATAATAACAACATTCAGTATAATCAATGTTCAATTAAAAATCCGGCACCGGTAGTACATACTATAGAGACTGTGTCTGTTCCCCGAGCTATACAAATATATAGAAAATCTCGGAAAGTCTATCTTCGTAACCTAATTAACATAAAATTAAATCATATTGAATGCACAGCCAGCACTTTTGATCTGAAGCTAGGACTATTAAACATTAGATCTCTTGCGTCTAAGGCTCTTATTGTTAACGACATCATTACTGATCAGGAATGTAATTTAATGTGTTTAACAGAAACTTGGATTAAACCAAACGAGTACATAGCATTAAATGAAGCCAGTCCTCCTGGATACAGTTATGTACATCAGCCTCGTTCAACTGGTAGAGGAGGAGGTGTTGGTCTCATCCATAGTAAAAATCTAGTCGTCACACAAAAACCTAAGCATAAATTTAATTCTTTTGAAATTCTTTATACCAGTATAAGTTATGTAGCCACAAAAAATAAGTCAATTCCTCTAATTATTATTTACAGACCCCCAGGGCCATATACTGAATTTCTTAGTGAATTTGCAGACTTTGTCTCAAACCTGGTTGTGTCTGTAGATAAAGCATTAATCGTCGGAGACTTTAATATTCATTTTGATAACCTGGAAGACCCTCTAAGATTAGCGGTTGTGTCCATCTTAGATTCAGTAGGGATTAATCAGAACGTAATCGGGCCTACTCATAATGGTGGTCACACTCTTGACCTCATACTAACATACGGACTAAGTATAGAAAATATTATCATTCTTCCGCAGTCTGAAGTTGTCTCAGACCATTATCTTATCTCGTTCATAATACGAATTGATCATAATATTTCCACCTCGCCTCGCTACCGCGTAAAACGTACCTACACATCAGCTACTGCACCGAGCTTCATAAATAACCTCGCAGAAACATCAATTAGATTTGGATCACCGTCAGATCACATAGAACTCGATCAGGCGACTGAAAGCTTGGAGTCAACACTCCGCTACACGCTAGATAGAGTGGCTCCACTCAAAAGGAAAATAATTAGAGAAAAAAAATTAGCACCCTGGTATAACGATCAAACACGAACCTTAAAACAGACAACTCGACAATTAGAACGTAAATGGCGTCACACCAAACTGGTGATATTTCAAACAGCATGGAAGGAGAGCCTACTGAAATATAGGAAATCTCTTGGCGATGCTAGAAAAATCTATTTCTCCACCTTAATAGGAGACAACAAAAACAATTCTAGATTCCTTTTCAACACAGTAGCAAAATTAACTAGGAATAAAACCACTACAGAGAGAAACACTCAATCATTACATAGCAGTGAAGATTTCATGAAATTTTTCATCGATAAGGTTGAAAATATTAGACGTGAAATACAGGCCATTAAATTAAAACCGGACAGTACTGTAACAAACCCATTACATGACAATGTAGCAATATCAGATCAATGTTTAGAGTATTTTGTTTCGCTTAGAGAGACCGAACTAGCTACATTAATCTCTTCAGCCAATTCATCAACTTGCATACTAGATCCTGTACCTACATGTTTGTTTAAACAGATTTGTCCAGGAGTAATTGAACCACTTCTAAATATAATCAATTCTTCCCTAAGCACTGGCTATGTACCTAAATCACTTAAATTAGCAGTTATTAAACCCTTGATTAAAAAACCTGATCTTGACCCGTCTCAATTGTCCAGCTATAGACCAATATCAAATCTCCCCTTCATCTCTAAGATTTTAGAAAAGGTTGTAGCAAAGCAGTTATGCTCGTACTTAGATAGGAATAACATTCATGAAATGTATCAGTCAGGGTTTAGACCTCATCATAGCACAGAGACAGCATTAGTTAAAGTAGTAAATGACCTTCTACTGACCTACGATCAGGGTTGTGTCTCTCTGCTTGTGTTACTCGACCTTAGTGCAGCTTTTGATACTATAGATCACACTATTCTCCTTGATAGATTAGAAAATGTTGTTGGTATTAAGGGAACAGTCCTCTCCTGGCTCAGGTCTTATCTGACCGATCGTTATCAGTTCGTAGATGTAAATGGTGAATTCTCCATGCGTACTGAGGTTACTTTTGGAGTTCCACAGGGTTCTGTTTTAGGCCCACTGCTCTTTACTTTATATATGCTACCCCTAGGTCAAATTATTCGTAAACATGGAATTAGCTTCCACTGTTATGCTGATGATACACAGTTGTATGTTTCAGCGAAGCCAGAGGACAGACAGAAGCTTAGTAAAGCTGAGGATTGTGTAAAGGACATTAGACATTGGATGTTAACTAACTTCCTTCTACTTAATTCTGATAAAACAGAAATACTTTTATTAGGCCCACGTGTAGCTAGAAGTAATCTTTCTGATCACATGGTTACTCTGGATGGTCTTTCTGTTTCATCATGTGCAGCAGTTAAAGACCTTGGAGTGATTATTGACTCCAGCCTATCATTTGATGCTCATGTAGATAATATTACTAGGATAGCCTTCTTTCATCTCAGAAATATTTCTAAAATAAGAAACATATTGTCACTACATGATGCGGAAATACTAGTTCATGCATTCGTCACCTCTAGATTAGATTACTGTAATGCCTTACTGTCTGGATGTTCCAGTAGGAATATAAATAAGCTCCAGTTAGTCCAGAATGCAGCTGCTAGAGTCCTAACTAGAACTAGAAGGTACGACCATATCACACCGATATTATCAATACTGCATTGGCTCCCAGTAAAATCTCGCATTAACTATAAAATACTTTTATTAACCTATAAAGCACTAAATGGTCTCGCGCCACAATATCTAAGCGACCTTTTGGTTTTATATAATCCGCCACACCTACTTAGATCAAAAGATGCAGGCTATTTGACGGTACCTCGAATAGTGAAGGCTACAGCAGGGGGAAGAGCTTTCTCTTATAGAGCCCCACAGTTATGGAACAGTCTTCCTATTAGTGTTCGGGACTCAGACACAGTCTCAGTGTTTAAGTCTAGGCTTAAAACGTATTTGTTTACTCAAGCCTACCCTGACTAGATTCTGTTCTACTACTTCGCAGTCATAATTATCTTTTTTCTCCCTCTCTCCTTTCGCCGAGCCCCACATGAATTTATGGAGATACTAGAGATCCAGATCCTTTCTGCCTCTGGATGGAGCTCAAATCTTCTCTAATTCCAGACTGCTGGGACTACGGCTGCTCCTAAGGCCATACAGACTTCATATAAATCCATAATGAACTTTTTCACACTATCTGTTGTTACCCAGATGAGGATGGGTTCCCTTCTGAGTCGGGTTCCTCTCAAGGTTTCTTCCTCTTAAAACATCTTAGGGAGTTTTTCCTTGCCACCGTTGCCACTCAGTGGCTTGCTCAGTTGGGATAAATTCGCACCTTTAATATCTGTATACCATGTTGATATTTCTGTAAAGCTGCTTTGAGACAATGTCTATTGTAAAAAGCGCTATACAAATAAAATTGAATTGAATTGAATGTTGCACTGGTTTAATAAGATATTAAAATGTCTTTAAATTAAAGGCAGCATTTTTTCATATTAGGAGGTCAGGAGTTGGTAGTTGAGGCAGATGCAAGTGCAGAAATATGTTTAATTACGAGAAATAACAAGGTTAGACAACAGCACGAACATGATACGCATTAAGGTGACAACGACTAAAGACTGACCAGGAGTGCAGTACAATACGTGGCTTAAATACCAGACAACAAATGAGGTGTAGATGCTGGTGGGTGTGTGACGTGGTGTGTGCAGTAAACATGCGAGGTGCAGCGGCTGCTGTTGCTGTAGTCCTCTGCAATATTGGAGCTACTATGACACATTTTCTTTGATTGGCATTTAATATTTTATTGAATTGAACTTTCTTCACAGAATTTGATAAACCATGGCGGGAAGTGACATGGAGGTAAGAACAATGACTGAAAATAGACGCTATCATTGTGTGCTTGAAGTCAACATTACTAGATCACAAGACCTTGTTCACTGTACAAAGATCTCCTGGTTATTCTCCTTTTAAGTGGGGAAGAAAAGAGTCAGATTTTGAGAAAACTGAAGGATTTCCAGCCAAGTACTGCACAAGTCCGTGAGCTGAAGATTCTGCTCCACGGCCCAGTCGGAGCAGGAAAGTCGAGTTTTATCAACTCCGTCAACACCGTCCTCCAAGGATACAACACCACCGGTGCACTGGCAGCATCATCAGCTGGTAAAAGCTTCACTGTAGAGGTAATAACTAACAATAAAACATTTACTGCAAGTCTAAAGTTCATCTTCCTAAACCGCTGTCTGATGTTTTGATCTTATCTGACATACTATTGTTGTATGTAGCTAGATAAGATCTGACTCAAGATTACACTGTTGTAGAAAGTCTTAATAGAATCTTTGTATAAGATACACTCCTGTATTTATCTTTCAGTTTAAATATCACAGGCTGAAGAAAGATAAGCCTGGATCTTTCTATCCATTTGTCTTTACTGACATCATGGGTCTGGAACCAGAGGATTCAAATGGTGTGCAGACTGAAGATATAGTCAAAATATTACAGGGTCATGTGAAAGGTGGCTACACTGTAAGTTCATTTCACTTAGAAATATGGCATATTTATATTTACTGCACTTTGATAAGTAATATTCAGTCTCATGCACATTTAAAATGAGATTTTTGCTCTTTCAGTTCAATCCTTTAAAAGTAATCGATAAAGACGACCGGAACTACATCAGTAACCCCGGCCTGAAAGACAAAGTGCACTGTCTGGTGAGTGTTCTACCAGCTGACAAAATCTCCCTCATCAGTGATGACGTTATCAAGAAAATGAGAGCTGTTCGGGAAAAAGCTCGTGAATTAGGTGAGTGTATGTGTATATATATATATATATATATATATATATATATATATATATATATATATATATAGATATGTTTATGCACAGAGATATGGCCATGTACAGTGTGTTTCATAAGTATTAACACCCCCAGAACTTTCTGTGTTACAACATGGAGCTGAAATGGGCATAATTGGGAATACAGTCATGAATCTACAGTTGAGGCCAAAGGTTTTCAGACTGCCTCAGACTGTTTATGACCATATAATGTTAGTACAAAGAAATTAAAGAGTTGAATTCATGTCACGGTTTTTGTGTGATACATAGAATAATGTTATCACAGTGACTCCTCCTCCACTGCCTGTGGGACAAGGGCAAAGTCTTATATACAGGTGTATCAGGGAGGGGGCTGGGGAAGAGAGGGGTGGGGCGGGGCTAACATTTAATCCCTGATCAATTTCATTCTCAATAACAACTTTAGTTGCAAGAGATCTGCTTTTTAACAGTTCTAGCTTCAGATCAAATGTGCTGGCTGTGTATTTGGTTAATTAGGTTGCTAAAACAAACTTTAATTCAGGGAAGTTGGAACCTGAGTTTCGACTTGAGGCAGCTAGTAGATGAACGATTTAGCCTGCTTGTCTGCTCCCTGATCTGAGACTATGAGCTATTAGCCTACATCTTTAGGATGAAAGATATATTCTGTATGGGATAAACACAATGTTTGCGCTTTTGGTGATTCATCAGGGATTCCTCAGGTCGTCGTCATGTCACAAGTTGACAGCGTGTGCCGTCTAGTTCAGGAGGACCTGAGTAAGATCTACACCAGCAGAAAAATTAAAGAGAAGGTGAGAACAGCAGCAACAGCCGAGTCTTTCTCTGTTTATTTACTACCTGTAGGTCTCCAGTAGGGATGTCACGAGAACCGATACTATCGTGACATCCCTAGTCTCCAGTCTACTCTATGATATTTTCCAACACCACAGAATATTTTAACATGCATACGCATTTTTCTTTTAATCCTTAACTTGTGGATATTTAAAATACAAATGAAACGACATGGAACATGGCTCCTAACCTGATTTCAACAAATAAAACTACATGTTGTATCTGTTTATTTTAGATGAAGGAGTGCAGTGATAGACTGGGCGTCCCGATGAACTGCATCTTTCCTGTGCAGAACTACCACGAGCAGGTTACCAACGACTTGCACATGGATATTCTGATTCTCATGGCAATGTCTGATATCATTAGATTCGCCAATGACTATGTTGAAGACCAGGTTTACAATGCTAATGAGTATGCTAAAAACCAGCTTTACAATGAATAATTTCCCCCATGTGATTGGTTCAGTCTCCACCAGAGAAGCAACATGGAGCTTGATAGTTTCAGGAATTCACAATACACTGAAACAGCATGTTTAATCTTTTGACTTTATTAGATGTGATGGACATGGCGTATATTTATCTGTGCATGTGATAGGTGTTTTATTGCCACTCATCTCTTCTGTTATTCTCTTTACTACTTTTTGTCTTATTGGTTTAATAAAGATCACTTTAGGATCAGTGATAAGTCACTGTTACCTGGAGTGAGCTTTACTATAATCATTATGGGCTTTTGTAGAACCCTATGTGTGTGCATACAGGCTAACTTTAGACCTAATTATGGGAGGATTTTTGACAGAGCTTCGGGGCTCACATTACACTTCATCTTCAGCACTGGTCTTAGTACACTTTTCAAAACTCAACAGAAATACGAACTAAAATACCATCAGTAGTTCACAACTTTCACCCAGTGACTGTATAAATGTGGGGTGGATTGTAAGAAAAGTGAAATAAAACATGTCTGATGCCCTCTAGTGGCTGGCTGCGAAACAATATTTTAACCCCACGGATTACTATGTTAGTCAACAGGACAGGTAGCAAATTTTAAGTTACATTTTAAGCTCCACAAATTATTTCCGGGAATAGTGATCTATCATTTTTACAGGCTCAGCTGACCATGAGATCTCCCCCAGTATTTTTCCTTATGATAAACGCTTTCATCTGAGTCATTTGGTGATAAATAAAAGGGGCGGGGTCGATGAGACAGTGTTGGACTTAACAGTCGAGCCTCATGAACATCCAACACACTTTCCAACATGGACCTGAAGCTCAAGCCATGTCCTGTTCCTCTGTAAACTGTTCTAACAGAGCCTCAGTGGGGAGGTCTTTGCAGTTTTTCCTTGTATGTTGCTCATTTTGATGTCTTAGCTGTAGCTTGTTGTACTGATATTATAACTAGCAAATCATGACCTTAGCAGACACTCAGGGTAGCTTGGTATTCATTGTTAAATGAATTCCAGCGTCAGAAGGACCAGAAGTGTCAGAAGAGTGCGATTCAGATGGGTATCTTACTGCAGGTGTCAGAGCTGATGAAAATCTTGAAAAGCAGTGATTTTTTCTTTCACAAAAATAGTTTGTGTCGAGAGTAAATGGTGACGGTTTATATTTATGATCGGTATGTTACATTAGTTACTTACATGACTTTGAATACAATGATGGATAATGTCTGCTAGATAAAGTCTAGACTGTAAACCTAGTCCAGTGTTGTGTTAACAGTTTTGTGTTCGGTAAAGGTGCGGATCTGGAGGGTCCGTGGGTGTTTTTGGTAAACTGGGATGTTTGGATGCTGCCGTGACCCCCATATACTGTAAATGTAAACAATTTTATTTCAGTATAAAAAAAATGATACTGTATAATTACTACACTTGTTCTGATCAATATGCTAAGAAAAATAAATGCAACAACAAATACAGCATGGTTTTGAATGGGTTTTTTATTTGGCTCTTTATCGTTATTAGGGGAGGAACACCCACGAGTGAACGTCTCTGTCCCTCAACATCAATAAATCTCATTCTTGACTACAGTGAATGGATTATTTGCATTTGGATATCTGAATATACTTTTAGATTTACCTTCATATTCATGTCTCATTTTCATAAAGCACAATTTTTCACAAGTGTTGCTATAGTGAGTGAATAAGAAACCTGAGCAAAGAAGGAAATGACCTCTGTTCTGCTCTTTTGTATTTGCCTGGTTGCTCATCCCGTTTCATGTGTTTGATTATAACCGCGCTCTAATGTTTTAATACTTAACTAATGATTTTATAATGATGAATTAATACCTGCACTAATCCTTATCACAGGAAATAATGAAGCGTACACAGGAACAGCCTCAGTCATGTGCTGTGTAAACAGGCATTAATAATGGTAATAGTTTAGCATTAACATCATGCTAATTAATATCATTGTTACGTCACGGCCGGCAGATGGCACTGCGGCGCAGCTTCGGACTATACACGTGACTCTTGTTTTGGTTCTTTCGTTTCCTGCTTAGACATTGGCTTATGGGCGAGGCTGTAGCTTGATTTGAGGCAGGTGTCTGTGTTTAGTTTAATTATGTAGGCTATTTAATCTCCTCCTGTGGCTGCGCACTTCGCGCAGTATTGGTTGCAACGTTCGTAATGTTTAGCGCGTGTAGCCATAGCGCCGAGTGTTCGTGCGGTAGCTAATGCGTGTAGCATGCTAGCGGTCTCATGTCCCTGTTCTGTTCTCGAGTAATGCCTAGACTACAGTCCCATGTCTGATCCTGATAGCCCTGTTCAACATAGACCGCGTTTCTTGTGTTTGTTTGTTTATTAATAAAGACAGCGCTCCTGCGCTTACTTCCTGCCAACTGTCCTGTGTATCGTTACAATCATGACTTTCCATTATTAATAAAGATCTTTCACATAAATAATGGTGTGTAACAGTTATAGGTAAAGCTCATTATTATAATTATTATATAACTGTGTAACAGTTAGAGGTAATGACCTGAGTAATCCACTTGATTCTGTATAGTGACAGAGTTACTGCAGTGCTGTGAAATGAAATATCCCGTTACACCCAGTTCCTGTTCCATGTTGCCAACAGATGGCACTATGACTATAACTGAATATTGAGTTACAACAACTTCCTGTTTCATGGCATTAATAGCATCCTTTAGCACTTAGCTGTGGTGTGACATGCTTCTAGCATGTTGCTGGTACATTTTGATTTGTTGTTAGGAATGTATTATAGTGTAGAACGTCACTTCCTGTTGGCAGCAGGTGGCACTATGACTATAACTGAATAACTGTGGGTCTCAAAGCGGTAGTCATTCTTAAACGTGACCCGAACTCACAAAAAGGTTAAGAACCACTGGTATACAGTTCTAGAACAGTAATGATTTGTAATTGCACTCTCTGGTGTCACCCAGAAGACGATGGGTTCCCTTTGGAGTCTGATTCCTCGTCGATGAAACGTCATCGTCACGTTCGCTGGGCTGATTTCCACCGAAACCCTCACCCAGGTGTTCCACGGCGGATCGGAGAGAGAAGCAGAGCACGGCTCGTTCCCGGAGCAGTTCGCTGTAATCGCTGAGCTCTGGCCCAAAGAGGCGGAGCCTAACGTGATTGACAGCGAGCAATTGGTCACGGGAACAGTCTGTACAGAGCACGACTGGATAAAGACGTCCAGCTTGGAGGAGAACTCAGGAACAAAAACCCTGCAGCAGAAGATTAGACAGAAATATTTAATAAGATAATACAGTTCTGTGTTAGTGATATATCTCTCAAACACCATGGCAACGTCCTATTGCCTCGTTTACATGACAAAACACAACACATTTAAACAATTCGAGAAAGTAAAGTGTTTGTGAGCAGGAGATTCGGGTTTATTTCAGTTTAATGGGACTATTTCTCAACACAATAATGTTTATCTATACTTTGAAAAAGAGATGCAATAAGAAAACAGTTTACAGGAAAAGAATTAACTTCGAGGGTCATAACAGAAACTCTGTTGTTAATTATTTTCCTATAACAGCACACCCCATGTGTGTTATTCTTTATTCACGTTTTATACAAATCATACCTTTCAAACTTTAGAAATCAAGCTTTTTTTAAAAGAACTTTTAAGCATGTGTACCAAGCAAGCTGGTCTATAATTAAAAAATTAAATCAAATTAAATAAAAGTATTACGACACTGACAGTCAGAGCTTAGTTTAGCTACAAAAAAGGTTCCTGATCTCCAACATTTTCAGTTTTATAGAAAATGTAGAGTTTCTCTAGAATTCTATTCATAGTTCACACACACATCATTGTTTCATACTCGCATGCCTGAGATGGTTTGTGGAATGTTGGTTTACAGGTTTGGAGTGTCATCAGATCTCCTCACGTACATCTGATGTCCCCCCCCCCCCAACACACACACACACACACACACACACACTGAACGGAGTCTGCTGATTCTCTGCTGAGTCTGCTGATGTCCCTGATTCTCATCAGAAGAGAGCAGTATCAGCACTCAAGTGATTCTTGTTCCCAAATAAGACCATTAACAGTGTGTGAGTCGATCTCATCCTCGATCATACTTGAGTATCTATCATCCTCAAGAAAAAACAATATGGATGATTTAAGGATGGAAAAAAGGTCCAAATTAAGGCACTTCATGTATGTACTGTCCAGGAAATACAGCAGGAAGTGTTAGGAATGTGACGACTTAGTATTATCACTCGGCTAGGCAACACATACACACTAAAACATCACTTGCGATGGAAGGAAAATGCCCTGGCAGACCCCGACTTATCCATTCAACCATAGATGCTTAAATAATCAACTTTTCACGTTTTTATCTGTTGAATTCAGCAATAGTGGCATTTTTCTTTTTAAATGAAAGCATACCAACAACCCTTATTCTCATAAATACACACCTAAACGAAACAGCATTTTTAAAATACCAGTTTCACTGCAGTTAAACTGAATGTTCGCTGATAAGAACATTTGAGGTGGTCCTCCTCACCCCTAAATATTAAGTATTTTGAGTATTTGAATATTTAGCATGAGTATTTTTGCTCTTTCAGTTCAATCCTTTAAAAGTAATCGATAAAGACGACCCGAAATACATCAGTAACCCTGGCCTGAAAGACAAAGTGCACTGTCTGGTGAGTGTTCTATGATGAAGCATAGAACATTTTAACAGGTACGTGCTCCAAACTTGACTTCCTCAAATACTGTGTAAGTCATGTTGTATCTGTTTATTTTAGATGAAGGAGTGCAGTGATAGACTGGGCGTCCCGATGAACTGCATCTTTCCTGTGCAGAACTACCACGAGCAGGTTACCAACGACTTGAACATGGATATTCTGATTCTCATGGCAATGTCTGATATCATTAGATTCGCCAATGACTATGTTGAAGACCAGGTTTACAATGCTAATGAGTATGCTAAAAACCAGCTTTACAATGAATAATTTCCCCCATGTGATTGGTTCAGTCTCCAACAGAGAAGCAACATGGAGCTTGATAGTTTCAGGAATTCACAATACACTGAAACAGCATGTTTAATCTTTTGACTTTATTAGATGTGATGGCCATGGAGTATATTTATCTGTGCATGAGATTGGTGTTTTATTTTTTAATTGCCACACATCTTTTCTGGTTTTCTCTTTACTACTTTTTGTCTTATTGGCTTAATAAAGATCACTTTAAAATGTTAACAAATTTTAAGTTACATTTTAAGTTCCACAAATTATTTTCGGGAATAGTGATCTATCATTTTTACAGGCTCAGCTGACCATGAGATCTCCCCCAGTATTTTTCCTTATGATAAACGCTTTCATCTGAATCATTTGGTGATAAATAAAAGGGGCGGGGTCGATGAGACAGTGTTGGACTTAAAAGTCGAGCCTCATGAACATCCAACACACTTTCCAACATGGACCTGAAGCTCAAGCCATGTCCTGTTCCTCTGTAAACTGTTCTAACAGAGCCTCAGTGGGGAGGTCTTTGCAGTTTTTCCTTGTGTGTTGCTCATTTTGATGTCTTAGCTGTAGCTTGTTGTACTGATATTATAACTAGCAAATCATGACCTTAGCAGACACTCAGGGTAGCTTGGTATTCATTTTTAAATTAATTCCAGCATCAGAAGGACCAGAAGTGTCAGAAGAGTGCGATTCAGATGGGTATCTTACTGCAGGTGTCAGAGCTGATGAAAATCTTGAAAAGCAAGATTTTTTTCTTTCTCAAAAATAATTTGTGTCGACAGTAAATGGTGACGGTTTATATTTATGATCGGTATGTTACATTAGTTACTCACATGACTTTGAATAAAATGATGGATAATGTCTGCTAGATAAAGTCTAGACTGTAAACCTAGTCCAGTGTTGTGTTAACAGTTTTGTGTTCGGTAAAGGTGCGGATCTGGAGGGTCCGTGGGTGTTTTTGGTAAACTGGGATGTTTGGATGCTGCCGTGACCCCCATATACTGTAAATGTAAACAATTTTATTTCAGTATAAAAAATATATATTCATGTTTTAGATAAATCAAACCTTTAAAACTTTAGAAATCAAGCTTTTTTAAAAAATAAGAATTTTAAGAATGTGTACCAACCAAGCTGGTCTGTAATTTAAGCCTATTTAAATCAAATTAAATTTCTCTAGAATTATATTCATAGTTCACACACACAAGTCATTGTTACATACTCGCATGCCTGAGATGGCTCATGGAATGTTGATTTACAGGTTTGGAGTGTCAACAGATCTCCTCACGTACATCTGATGGTGGATCTCAGACACCAAGGTTATTATAGTTTTGCATTTTCATTAGTTTTTATTTTTATTTTGTTTTGACTTTATGTTTTCAAATTCAGTTTAGTTTTAATTAGTTTTTAAAGCGGGTTTGCTAGTTTAGTTTCAATTGAAAATGCTTAGTTTTAGTTTAGGTTTTTATTAGTTTTAGTCTTTTGTAATATGGGTTATTTGTCAAGGCCAGAAAAAGTATTGTGTAATTAAAAACTTAACAAAAACATCATACAATTTTAGAAATATGTATTCAACAATAACACCAGTACATAAAATGTACATATGGGCACAAATTTGTAAACAGTCTACACAAGACGCCGCTGTAAGTGCAAAATGTGTTAGTGACGTGTGCCAGGAAAAACCTAAATAGGCAATAGACTAAAGAAGACATACATGAACAGCATGTATTCAACTCATTCGTGAGCCACACATGGCATTGCTTAAGAGCCAGGAGTGTCAGGGAGCTCAATCTGAGAAAAGAACATGAAATAAATAAATAAATAAAAAAAATTCTAGAGGGTCAACTCATTTAGACCATCTCAAAATTAACTAGGCCACTCAATGAACTGGACTGCCCAGCATTAGATGCATGTGCTGCAGCACTATGGCAAATCATTGCAGTTCCATAGCAATACAATACCGCATCATTAATTAACAGTGAATATTTTGGACACTTCAAGTACACATGTACCTGGTAGTACACTGAGAGCCAGACAGCTGGCAAGATACTGCTCCATCTCAGCTAGAAGCTGATGTGGTTTGCCTTTCTATGTTAAGTTTACATAGACTTGTGTCCAACATTGTAAACAAAAAATGTAAGTCCCTTGCATTAATGAATCAGCTGTTTCAAATACAGCTTTTTAATATTTCAAGTGTGTGTGTGTGTGTGTGTGTGTGTGTTTGCATGGGTGTGTGTGTGAGAAAGACAGAGATGGCTTTGGTTCGAGTAAAGTGGTGAACTTTTTAAAGGCAATCGACTCACACAGTTGTGTAGACATCCCAGTATCAATAAACATATTAACCAACGCTTCCTCCTGCTTGTGGAGTTCCTGCGTATTTACAGCAGCTATCGGTTAGCCGGTGGAAGCTCTGCTGTAGTGTTCTCTGTCCTGCGGTAGTCTCCGTCATGCTACCTAGCTCTGTACTCTGTAGCTTCTGTTTCGGGGGAGGGGGCGTGGCGTTCTCCTTTACCTTATTAAGGTAAACTAGGTTAGCCTCCTTGTGCACGCTTCTCAAATGTACTTTCAAATTCGTGGGATTTTTCCCTTTAATAAATTGTCCACATATTTCACCGCCTTCCACTGCAAGGCACTTGCTTTAATCTGACACACAGTCATATTCAAAGTAATCCCAAATAAGACTCTGCGCTTTCTCCCGACTTTCAGTACCGCCATGATCACAGGCGAGGAGCATGGACTATGCTGTGTTCAATTTGACATGGAATGTTGTAATTTCTGGGTTCCCAGTCGGAATTGTCAACTCTGAAAGATATTTGCTCTATGAAAGACATTGTCAAAGACGAAAACTAAGGACATTTACTCTATAATTGTATTTTATTTTAGTTAGTTTTGCAAACAGACAATACAATTTTAGTTAGTTATAATTTTTTTTGTAATGAAAACCTAGTTTTCGTTATTTCATTCATTTTCGTTTACGATTATAACCTTGTCACACACACACACACACACTGAACGGAGTCTGCTGCTGAGCGAGTGTTTGATTGAGTAGCCATGCACTCCTTCTACTCTGGCTATCTACTGAATTCTGGATTCTGACTGGTAAAAAGGAGAGCAAGAACAAGCCTTCTCTCTCCTCTAGGAGGCATTTACTACTGCCCTCATCCATCAGCACCCAGACCCCTCCAGAGAGTTCTTCGTTGAGGTTGAGACAGAATTGGGGCTGTGTTGTCTCAACGATTTGAAGACAAACCCAAACTTCAGCTTGTCGGCTTCTTTTCAGAAATGATCATCAGCTGAAAGGAAAATATCCATCCATCCATCCATCTTCTACCGCTTACTCCTTTTCAGGGTCATGGGGAACCTGGAGCCTATCCCAGGGAGCGAAACAAAATATGACACTGGTAATTGAGAACTGTTAAACTGGTACTGGAGGAACGGCGCAACTGGCTGGAGGGAGCCAGATATCCTTTTACCATCTCTACTGACCACAAAAATCTTGAGTATATCAAGAAATCAAAGCATTTTAACTCTCATCAAATAAGGTGGACTCTATTCTTCTCCACGTTCCACTTCTCACCTTTCTACAGGCCAGGGTCCAAAAACACCAAATCACACTCTTCCCTTTCCCGCCCAAAACACCCAATGAAGAATGCATTCTCCCAGAATCATGCTTTATGGGCATGATTTCCTGGGATACTGACATAGAGATAACTCAATGAGAAGATCATAGGAAGGATGTATGTGCCCACCATGTCACACCTCCCCTGCCAATGAACATCCAGGGTTTCACAATACCTACCAGCTCCTCCATAATAATTATTGCTGGCCAAGCATGTTTACTGACATCAACAGGTTCCAGCATTATTATTATTAATTAATTAATTAATCAATTAATTAATCAATCAATTAATTAATTAATTAATTAATTATTATTTTTATTATTGACTTGCATAAAACATTTCTGACTGTTATAACTCCACTAACCTGTTCATTTTCAGTAGTGCGTTTTAATCCCCAGTAATTCATACAGTTCGCGTAGGGTACAGGACATAAATGAATATGCCTTGGTGAATTGGGAACTTTTTCAAGATCTCAACTCAGGAAATTACTCAAAACAGTGCGTCAGCTACACTCTTCATGTATACCGTTCTCAGAGGCACAGTTTCAGGATATCGTACCACATCGTCACCACAACTAATACAAAGAGATATCCCCTGTGCTAAGCTGTCTAACGGCCTGTCAAGATCCATGCCAATTCTTTCTAAAGGAATATCGATAAGAAGGTGAGGGTGCAATGGCATGTTTGCAGTAGCCAGTGAATTCACTAGCTGGCATTTGCGGTAAAACACACACCACCGACATACATTGAGTACACTGAGGTGGTACCGGTGAATATTTACAGATAAATGTTCTTGTCTTCGGTGGTTAAGGCCAAATGACACACAGACACGCAGAATTCGAACGGCAAGATCTTTGATGTATTCAAAGAAAGACAGAGTGTATTTATCGTGCTTGACACACAACAGAGAAAACGGGTTAACTATCGATTGGCTACTGGTGGAAGAGTTAAGAAAGGAACAAAGAGGAAAAAGAGATAACAAGGGAACAGAGAGTGTAGAGTGTTCATAGTAAACTTATCAGATAGTGAAAGAAATATTAAATATGTGGGTGGTGACCAGTTCCTGTTATATATCCAACACTTCTTCAGACTTACACAGTCGGAGCAGCAGCGTTCAGGTACAGCTCTACAACCAGCGCAGAAGAAAAGGTAAGTGAAAGAAAGATTTGGACATTCATTTATATTATTTCTCAGTCCTAAATGTTTTTACTTATCAGATATATTAGAATACTAGGATTATGGTCAGCGCATGTTAAAGAAGTCCCACTTCTTCCATAAACATTTCAGGATTTATAACCCCAAGTCTTAGGTGTGTTTCGCATTGCATTCAGTTTTCTCTACTCTAACACAGTGACTATTTCCTGTATGTATGTGTTTTATAATGAACCAAGTTTATTCAGTAACACATTTCTACACAGAGCTACAGCAACAACAGATTTGAGGCGCTGTTCACAGAAGCCAGGATAACTCCAGACATGTGCTCGCGTGTAAGAAAATGAACTCCTAATTGATATGATCACAATTATTATTATTGTTGTTTTAACCATTTCTGAATTCCTAAGTTAGACTTTATGAATATGTCAGATTACAGTGACAGTACTACAGTGTTTCTATTTAAACCTACTAAAAGAGGAATTTAATTTATGCTTATATTCCACTGGTAATGCCTCAGTGGGTGTTCGATAAACCACGACAACAAGTACAAACCCGATCAAGAGCCCAAACACCAGTCCAAACACCAGCATACATACCAACTGAAACAGCAGTCCAAACACCAAATCCTGGTAAGCTACTGCATAGTCATGGAAGTAAACACTTGCTTATAGTGACAGAGACAATTTCATGTAATATTTAATATTTAATCTAATGAAATTCTTTCTTTATTTTCTGTGATATTGCATGTTGAGGTCATGTTAAAAGGTATTTTCCTGTACTCGTCCTGTAAAGTCATTTTGGGTCATT
The DNA here is from genome assembly GCF_023375685.1 of Ictalurus furcatus. Classification (NCBI taxonomy): domain Eukaryota; kingdom Metazoa; phylum Chordata; class Actinopteri; order Siluriformes; family Ictaluridae; genus Ictalurus; species Ictalurus furcatus. Next base: position 175,169 of record NC_071280.1, read on the forward strand.
TTCAGGGTATGTAGTGTAGAAGCAGTGAGTTAGTGAGTAATCAAGACTTGCACCATTACAGCCTAGACACTGTACAATAAAAACTGCACACATTCATGTTTCATATACAAAAAACACCATTTACTGCAGAAACACAATGAAATCTATACAGGAAGTGACATCTACAGTAAAGAAATGTACAGGCTGGAGTAAAACGAGTGAGCTTTATATAGCAGATGCTTCAGACAGAAGTCACAATGCAGTGTGAGAAGTGTGTTATTAATACAGTAAGTTCACCTCGGTCCATCACTCTGTAAATACCCAAATCCAACCGAGGCTCATTATTTAATAATATACAAGAATTCATATTCTGGGTATTGATTAGATTCATTTTAGTTTCTGCGCCTATTAATTCATCAAACGCTTCTGCTGTCTACATCCACTCAGAATGCATGAGCGCGTCACATTTATCAATTTAGTGTTCATACAGATCATACCATGATCCAAAATATTTATATATTATAGTTTATAATATATATATATATATATTATTTATATTATAGTCATGTGTGTGTGTGTGTGTGTGTGTGTGTGTGTGTGTGTTAGCGAACATATGTCCCTAAGAATCTTTTACAGTCAGGACATGAATGATGAACATCCTGGAATGCTTGAATGCAGCAGGGAATCAAGCAGCATCCACAGATGAGCCTGAAACACACAGTAGACGTCTATCAGTGTTTTTCCACATGAAATAATCACAGTCTCACCTCCACACTAACTCCTCTGTGCTGCCAGGACTTAATCACGTGACTGACTGAATTATTTCCGGAGTTACTCTGATGTTGTGTCTTACCCCAGAAGTGTAAGCAGACAGCACATGCCCCATGCTGCACATCCGGGTTTATAAAGCACACTGGTGGTAATTTGGTGATGGCAGTGCGGGCAAATAATCACAGTGGGAGCATCACCCAGTCTTCCACCCAACAGCTGCGGTGGATTTACCTGATGGGGTGAAGGCTGAGCAAACACTGAGGGACAGAATACGACACACATTCTGTCAGGGTGCAGAAGAAATTATTTGTAAGACAGAACCTCAAGTGGGATGTCACGGTCACAGATTTGTGTACCAAATTGGGCTTGATTTGGAATAAGAGTTCGGGCGGAGGTGTTTTGGACTAGTTTAAAAATATTCCGCGGCTGCTAAGACCTAGCATTAAGAAAAGAATGAAAATCATTGATATCTCGGGAATTTCCTCAACAAAAACTAGGAAAGCACTAACACTAGCTCTGTAGTCTGAAAGGAGATCCAACAATTGTACTTAGTTTTATCAAGTGTCTTTTATTCCAAATTAAGAATGTTTATTGAGATATGAAGAAAATGAAGCATGTTTATTCATTTCCGTCTGGTGACTAAAATAATTACTTGGTTTATTTATTTTTTTTTTTAGATGAATGATTGAATGAATATACTACTCATATACTGCCGGGATTGTTGGGCTGTTTTCAGATCTTTTTGCTCAGGTTTTGAGATGTATTTGGGCTGGATATGTTGCTGACACCTGGCAACCCTGTGTATAAACAGACAAGACTGAAATAACGCTGCGTTGTCTGGCAGATACAAGATAAAATAAAATGCCATGGTGTGTGCATATTTCTTTATTTGTTTACTTAAATTAATGTCCAAAACATTCAAATAAACACACTGTACTTCATTCATTAATGGACAAACGCATGACAGAACAATTGACATGTTCTGACAACGTTGTTGTAACAGAGAGCTCATTAAGGCTGAGTGAGGGTCTGTTATCCAAATCATAAGCAAGAAACAAGGCAAGGTCACGAAACCAGGAATCAGAGGCAGCGTAATAAACTACCAGACTTCATGTCCATGTGCTTTTTACAGTGTATGATGGGGAATGATGGGAATAAACGAGGAAGTGGTTTAAAACTGGGGCGAGGGTGCCCTCTGGTGCTGTGTAGGGGAATTGAATGGGCTAGATGTCACAGTTGTATCTTCATGTAGATATTTCATAGTAAAGCTATTCTGAATAAAGCTAAATGATACTGAATAACAGTAAATATAGTTTCATAATGGAAAGTATCAATCATTTCGCAGGTAAAAACCGAGTCACTGACCTTGCTGTGTTTGATGTACGGGCGTGACCTCTGTGGGAATGCTGAGGATAGGATAAGGAGACATGGTGTTGTTCAACTGCAGAGGCGGGACACCCACTACAAATAAAAATCTAATGGATTACTTACTTACTTCTGGATTGTGATTGGGTCAGTAGGTGACCCTAACCCTAACCCAACCCTTCTTTCTCCAAACATGATGAGCTGAATTATTACCCAAGAGTTCTAGTTTAAGTCTGAATTCATTTGAAGTTTGTTTAAATTTTGGGAAATAGAACCAAGTAAGTAAAATATGGCAAGTAGATACACACAAAGATAATGATAAAAAAACAAAAAAAACAGTCCATTATCAGTTGAGAGCAATTATGAGCTGGAGTGATGCAGTTGAGTTTGAGGAACTGTCAGAGCCAGAATTCACGCCCCATGCTGATTCATGCTGATCGCAGTAATTACATTACACCTCGAGTACAAAAATAAGATGTTCATTACTGAGAGCAGAGACGTCACTGAGCTGCATGACGCCTCAGACTCACCTGCTTCCCCATAAGTAGGAGGTGGTGTTAAAGATTGTGGACTCTGAATAGCTTCAGTATATGAGGGCAGTGGAGGCGTGAAAGCAACTGCAGAAACAGTGGCTTCAGGAAAATCCATTTACGCCTTGAAAGGAAGAAAAAGACATTCATTCATTCAGCCATGTTGATACGCCAGCTGTTATTTCACTGTCAGTCCATCACTCTTAATAAACCGAAGCATCTCGATCAAACAGATCAAATACATAAAAACAAGAAAAGAAAATACTATATGTACAGTACATAATGGCTGAACAATACATATCCTGTAGCTGCTACAGCAAACACCCAAGCAATACGATATATCTTTAAAAACAACTGTAATGGGACATAATGTACAGTTCTTAATTATTTAGTAAAGTTGCGTATAAATTGTCTTCTGGCAAAACTGAACTAAAAATTCACCAAAAAAGTTTGCACGTGCGCTCCGAGTCCAAATCCAGCAACCGGCATGTTATTATATGGGACGTGGGAGGAAACCAGAGAATGCAGAGGAAACTTTAAGGCAAGAAATCCCAGGACCCTGATCTAAAGCAGTTTTTTTCCCCAACTCTCTACAGAATACAGAGAATAAACTCTTAAGTGTTGGTCTGTGTGTAGATGGGTTTTACTGCAGGTTTTGTTCTAGTTCAGCTACAGATCTGACGATCAAACAGGCGCTGAATGAGCTGACGCTGTGTCTGTAAAGGTTTCCCAGGACTCTCTGATGTTAGGAATGACAATTCTACAGCGTTATGTTATTATTCACATGGTAAAGCAGGAAACACCAACCGCAGTGATCTGCGTTAGCTCCCTAAATGTCTTACCGGATTATTCTGTAGCTTCTCTGCAAACCTGCTGTATTTATTACTGAACAACTTACCGCACTTTTCTTTTGTCTTCTTTTCTTTTTTTTTTACTCCTCCAGCGTGTCATTCTTCCTCGACGATTTACTTTTATCTCTTGCTCTCATGTTGATCCTCTCACTGCTGTGTGTTTATCTCCGAACCATCCGTGTCAAATGTACTTCCATTGTATTTATGATCATTAGCATACAACATACCGACCAAACCAGTTCACCTATCTGATTTTGCATTCCATTGCTATGAACTGCCATGGGTGTGTGTGTGTGTGTGTGTGTGTGTGTGACAAAAATTTTGATTGAAACACGCAGTTATATTTGACTAATCTCCTGAAGCTTCTCTAACCCACTCCAGCGTCGCTTATTCCTGTAATGGCTCACGTTTTTACACCTGCTGCTCAGGTACGTAGTGGTGGCGAGTTTCCGTGTCTGAATCCTCACGGCTGTCCAGAACAATTATCATATACTGTATAAAGCTCCTTTTTTAAAAAAATAAACTGTAGCCTAAAAGTACTCGAATGAAAGAAAAGTTATCTAGTAAAATAAAAATCTTATATATGCTATACGCTCAAAAGTATGTGCACCCCGATTATCTAACCCACATGTCTTTGTTGAACGTCTCATTCTCCACGCACCACTCTTCTGGGAAGGATTTCCACTAGATTTTGGGGCGTGGCCGTGGGGATTTGTGTTCATTCAGCTACAAGAGCGTTAGTGAGGTTGAGGTCAGGCGCTGATGTTGACGTGAGGAGACTCCAGTTCCTGTTTGTCCCCGCCAGCCGAGATTGCGTAGAATGATTCAACATCAATAAATGTTTTGATTTTTTAAAATTCCGTTTTCAACAGGATTTTTAAAGATGTCTCAGATCAAACTGTTTAAATGACTGGACACAAAGCCTTTAGACGGCAACCAGCGGGTGTTTTTTATTCATTTTATATTAAAACAACACGTTGTACATGATCGATGCTTTTCCCAAGTCAGATGACTGAGATTGAATGGAATGTAAGGAAAGACGACGAAGAATTGAATTTGTTCTTATCCATAAACAGATAATACTGAGTACATTCAGTTTCAGTAGTTTCACACAGATCTGAATCAGCGTTAGTTCACGTGGGAGATGTTTTCAGAGCTCGTCTTTGCTGCTGGATCTGTTCGACGCTTTCTCTGACTCTTCTGTGGATTCACTTGAGACCTGAACAGAAAAACAGTTCAAACATTACAGAAAGGCACCTTCCAGGTAAACACAGCGATTCTCTCGGGCGTAGAGGATCGTTTTTGTAATAAGGGCACTATTACACCTCAGAGACCAAGCTGTATTACAGACATTCCTTGAAATTAAAGTGGAAAATGTATACTGTATTTACACTTTATTCATTAATCGATTTTACCCAAGATACTCGGCGGCTATATAAGACATGACTAACCTCATCTTTGCTTTCCTGGTCCTCATCTTCATCCTCATCGTCTTCTTCCTCTGGCAATACTCCACCGTTATCCAGGAATTTAACAAACGTCTCCAAATCCCTGTTTCCGTTATAATCAATCACCTGATGTCACAGGGTTTAAAACTGGACGTGATCCTTTTGCTCAGAAACAAATATTTTATATATCACACATCCACAAAGTTAACACACACACACAGAAAGTTCTAGCATCGGCACTACGCCGTAAGACCAGGGTTTTACAGCTGACATGTTTTATGTCATCAGTTAAGTTCTAGGATTGAAGATTTGACTTTATTTTGTAAGAGTGCATTAAGACGTGGTCTAATATGTAAACGTACATGTGAATGCTCGCTGCTGTTTGAATATGTTAATGACTCGTGTGTTATTTTACGCTCGTACTGCTGTTAATAATATATATACAGTTCTGTGTAGGTGGTTTCATGATTATTTGCACTTATTACCGTAAAGGTAATATGAAATAGAGTTGATCAAACATCATTGGCTTCTCAGCAGGTGTTATTTCTGAAATCTGGCCCAAAAATACCTCTTATGTTTTCTTATGACTTTAAATTAAAGGTCAGAATTGTGAGAGGCTCAATTATTTTGGGTAAAAATTAATTAATTTGGGTAAAAACTCTCCAAACAGCATTAAAGCTATATGTTATTATTGATATTAACTCAAAACTGTATGCAAACAGAATGCTTAATAACCAGCCACTGAGTTCAAATGTTGATGGAGGGATAGTATGTGATGAACACGGTGCTAATGTAGTAGAAGCGGTGAGAAGAGTTCAGTGTTGGTGCAGTTGGTTGCTGACCTTCCTCTCAGTCCCTGCTGGAAAATATTTCAGGGTGGGATAACCCTGCACCGTCACGTCCTCTACGTCATTGGCCGTGGCATCCATCTTGGCTATGATGATGTTTTCATGGTCCTTGTACTTTTCCCCAAGCTTTTCCCATTCAGGGGCAAGTTCCTTACAGTGGCCACACCAAGGGGCATCTGAGAGAATGGTGTAATATCACACATACACACGCAGACAAACACACACACCGTTCAAACACTTGACCGTGTACACATACACATGAAGCTGACTTTAGGAAAAATTCCAGAATGACGATTCCCGCTTACAGAATTCCACAAAGACGTTCCTGGTTTCATCAAAGACGACTTGTTCAAAGTTTTTTCCCACGAGGACTTTGACAGGATTCTTATCCCAGTCCTCGGGAATGTCTTCACTCTTCAAATGAGGCTACATTATAATAAAAAAACATTAAAAGAGTAATAATAGAGATCATTTGGAAACTAAGCAAGACATGTATGATCTTAGAGTTTATAAATCAATGTTTAACACTTTCTTAACTCTGTTAACACAGGAAATGTGATTTTGTCCAAATCATTTTTTTTAAAAGCACAAGCCTTTATGATAGAAATCATGCACAAGAAATCCTTTAAATTGTGATAATGTATTGCAGATAGTCTTAGTATTAAAATGTAGGAAAAGTTCATTAGTGCTATATTAATGATCTGATTTAACATTCAACACAGACATGTCCATGCCTGGACCACCAGAGGGCGCCCTCCTCTGTATTTCAAACATCTTTGGTTGTCATAATTATTTCCTGTTTGTTGTGTATAAAGGACACACAGAGCCGTGGTTTTGTGGATGGGTGACCTGTGCATGGCCTTTGCCCTGTCTTGGCTGGGGTTTTTTTGCCCCTGTCTGCCCCTCTGGATTTGTTCTCACCTCTGATTTCCGGGATTTTTGCCCTTCCCTGTTTTTTCTCACCATGGTTTTCGATGTTTCTGATCATTTGGGGTTGGACCTGGGATGCTTTTGACCTTGTGTCTTGTCTCAATAAACCTTTACGTATGGTGGAACACCTTGTCCGAGAGCCTTTTGTCACATGGACACGGGGAATTTTAACCTACAGTATTTTTGAAATTTAAAAAACAACACACGTCTGTGACGGAGGATTTTGTTTGTGATTGTGTACCACGTACATACAGGGAAGCAAATTAATAGACTGGGACAAACAAATTTTGTGTCTAGGGCTTGTAGTTTTCAGTCATAATTTCATAATGCTGACTATTTCTTTGATAGAAGAAAAGGATCACACACTCCTTCATTACTGTTAGTCTATGTTAATGCGCTAGCATGCGATTCATTATTAAATTACACTAGCTACCCCTTTTTAGCCTAGTCACATTTAAGGGCAGCCAAGAAATGGGACCGAGCGGCACACTGGCTTTCTGCGTGAACTACCAAGGGTCCAAGCCTGCCATCTTCTAGGTCGCATCCGAGTCTTTGATCATTTTATCAAAAGAGCGATGAAATGCCTAACCTTGATTTTGCCATCCAGTACGTCCTGACAGAAGGTTTTCAGCGTGTCCTTGTTGATGGCTGTTTCTGCCATGGCGAACTTCTTCAGTGTGTCGGTGTTAATCAAACGGAGAACTGGGGCTTCACTCGCAGACAGACCAAAATAGTTTAGCACATGGGAAACATCTGTGGTGATGTCTATCTTGACGAACAGGATCTATAATCACACAGAGACACATTACTGTAAAGCATAATAATGATGGAAGGCCAACGTGGCTGCTTGCGGGAAACGTACTTTCTCTTTAAAGTCCTTGGCTACGGCTCTGTAGACCTCCAGCAGAGCATTGTGGGACTCGATGCTGGTGTTGATGAAGAGAAGAAGGTGGTTGTGGACTTTATTAGAAAAGATCTTGTCTGCATTCTGTAGAGACGGAACAGGAAAGAAATGTTACGTGATCACATTGCAGCAATTATTTACTGTGCTTTAATTGGTTTAATTAATTACCTCTTCATTAAACTCAATAATGAGCTCAAGGCTGTTGGTCTTGATGAACGAGACGAGCTCATCCTTGTCCAGCTTGTCCTCCTCAGACAGAGGCATGTCTGCTCGCTTGTCATCAAACTGCAACACACCAAAAAAAAAAAAAAAAAAACATGACCGTTGTTTAAACTCATTGAAATTCTTATTTTAATAAGAGTTAATAAAAATGGCTGAACGGTTCGATTGATCACATCACCTTTTTGAAAAGCACGACGGATTCCTTTTCTACTTTGTACTTCTCGAAGAGCTCAGGACTGCTTGTGATGCCGAAGTTAATGTCCACGATGTCCAGCGCAATATCATTAAACATTTTGGCTTTCTCTCCTTCCAAGTCCTGAACGAGAGAGAGAGAGAGAGAGAGAGAGACAATATCAGTGAAAAACACGCCCCATGATGGAAGAATAAAAAACAGATAAATAGAAAATAGTCCTGAGAAGCTACACCAAGTACTATAAAGAATGACAGAAATTAAAGTGGGCTTGAGTTAACCTGGATTGTGAAAAGCCTCGCAATTAATCTGCTGAAAGAACTGAGATTATTTAGAAGGTTTAAAATACAGTAAATTGGATATTCCTGCTTACTAAAATAACTTCTACGGAAATTTTACCTTAAAGAATCCGACCACGACCACACTGTGTGCATCGAGCAGCTCCTGAGCGGCTGCGTAGTCCTTCAGAAGAGCAGCGCTCGGTCCCATGCGCCGCTGCAGCCACTCTATAATCCCCTTAACATTGCGCTTTCCTTTAACGCATGAAACACGCGCGTGAGTACTTTCATATACGTAGGTTGTATTAACAGTCACTACATCCGTACTAAATCCATTAATTCCTCAAGTAATTGTTTTAAGAAAAATTCCAGCTTCACCGACTTCACGTACCTGTAAACTCGGTGGCATTCTGTCTGCGGCCTTCCGTGAACAATTTCAGTGTCGGAAAGTTGTTGACCTCAAACTCTTTAGCAAGTTCCTTCTCCTCCGTCGCGTCGACCTTGGCCAGTCGTACAGGAGAGGACTGGTTCTTCAGCTGCGCTGCGGCTTCGGCGTAAACCGGCTCAAGGGCCTGACAGTGGCGACACCACGGAGCGTCTGCGTACGCGAGAGGAAGAGTGAACACCAGGCACGGATCTACAGGACCTCTTACTGCTGGACGATGGAGTCACCGTCACGTTCACACAGAAATAAATAACGCCGTAACACACTCTTAATACATTCATAATTAAATATATTCCATCTTCATCAGTAATGTTGATTATAACCGAGATCCCGCGTGCTTTTCTGAGAATTTTTACTCTGCATTGTTTAAAGTGGTTTAAGGGGCAGTGTTTGAAGCCACGGGTAAATCAACAACCGAGAGTGATACGTGTCCTTCCTAATCTCGGCCATGTCTAACCTCACACCATGGGAGAATGTACATCTGTGCTGGTGGACCTGCTCTAGATAAGATCTAAACCTGGACGTTTTCTCGCAGTGTGCTAGGCCAGCTGTTCGGGAGAAAGAAGAACTGGAGGCTGAGACATTTCTATAGTCTGAGACCAGAAAAGTGTAGTAAAGTATCTATCTGCAGCATAAAAACGTCATCATCATCATCATCATCATCATCATAATATTAGGGTTAGTAGGGTTAATAGTAGCCGGAATAAAAATAAAGTGGTAGTAGTATTAGTTTTAGATGCAATAGCAGTAGTAAGAGTAATAATTTTCTTAATATCTGTGAAAATAAATACAAACATGAAGGATTTGAAAAGAGCTTTTTAGAGGAGCACAGCGTCACCAGGAGAAAATAACATCTGTCCGGTGTAGTCAGCATTTATGACGTATATTCGTGTTTAAATAATAATTCAACGTAAGGTATTATTGTCCAGGGGTTAAGCAGGCGACAACACTTACAGAATTCCACAAGCAGGTACGTGTTCTCACTCAGAGCCCTCGCGAAGTTCTCCTCATGCAGCACCAGGACATTCTTCTCCTCAGAAATTTCATCTGTCTTTTCCTTTTTCTCAGTCTCAGTCTCAGTCTCACTGTGGGTTTTGTCCTCTGTGCTGGGATTCTCCTCAGCCACCTCGGGCTCGGCCCGCGTGCACAGCAGGAGAAGAGCGAAGATCAGCGCGCATGAAGGCTTCATAACTCACACTTTTGTCCTGACACTCTGTCCTCACACCGCTGATAAACACGTGTGAACAGTGACGAGTCACACACAGGAGAGTGCGTGGAGCAAATCTACTGGCCCTCTGTTCAACTCTGCACTCACTGAGAGGAGGACATGTCTGATCTAACACACTACGGTCAGTGAGAAGAGGAGAACATGTCTGATCTAACACACTACGGTCAGTGAGAAGAGGAGAACATGTCTGATCTAACACACTACAGTCAGTGAGAAGATGAGAACATGTCTGATCTAACACACTACGGTCAGTGAGAAGAGGAGAACATGTCTGATCTAACACACTACGGTCAGTGAGAAGAGGAGAACATGTCTGATCTAACACACTACAGTCAGTGAGAAGAGGAGAACATGTCTGATCTAACACACTACAGTCAGTGAGAGGAGGAGAACATGTCTGATCTAACACACTACGGTCAGTGAGAAGAGGAGAACATGTCTGATCTAACACACTAAGGTCAGTGAGAAGAGGAGAACATGTCTGATCTAACACACTACAGTCAGTGAGAAGAGGAGAACATGTCTGATCTAACACACTACAGTCAGTGAGAAGAGGAGAACGTGTCTGATCTAACACACTACAGTCAGTGAGAAGAGGAGAACATGTCTGATCTAACACACTACAGTCATTGAGAAGAGGAGAATGTGTCCGATCTAACACACTACAGTCAGTGAGAAGAGGAGAACATGTCTGATCTAACACACTACAATCACTGAGAAGAGGAGAATGTGTCCGATCTAACACACTACAGTCAGTGAGAAGAGGAGAACATGTCTGATCTAACACACTATAGTCACTGAGAAGAGGAGAATGTGTCCGATCTAACACACTACAGTCAGTGAGAAGAGGAGAACATGTCTGATCTAACACTACTGCAAGTGAGAGGATGAGAACATGTCTGTTCTAACACACTACAGTCAGTGAGAAGAGGAGAACATGTCTGATCTAACACACTACAGTCAGTGAGAAGAGGAGAATGTGTCCAATCTAACACACTACAGTCAGTGAGAAGAGGAGAACATGTCTGATCTAACACACTACAGTCAGTGAGAAGAGGAGAACATGTCTGATCTAACACACTACAGTCAGTGAGAGGAGGAGAACATGTCTGGTCTAACACACTACAGTCAGTGAGAAGAGGAGAATGTGTCCGATCTAACACACTACAGTCAGTGAGAAGAGGAGAATGTGTCCGATCTAACACACTACAGTCAGTGAGAGGAGGAGAACATGTCTGATCTAACACACTACAGTCAGTGAGAGGAGGAGAACATGTCTGGTCTAACACACTACAGTCAGTGAGAAGAGGAGAATGTGTCCGATCTAACACACTACAGTCAGTGAGAAGAGGAGAATGTGTCCGATCTAACACACTACAGTTAGTGAGAAGAGGAGAACATGTCTGATCTAACACACTACAGTCAGTGAGAAGAGGAGAACATGTCTGATCTAACACACTACAGTCAGTGAGAAGAGGAGAATGTGTCTGATCTAACACACTACAGTCAGTGAGATGAGGAGAACACATCTGATCTAACACACTACAGTCAGTGAGAAGAGGAGAACATGTCTGATCTAACACACTACAGTCACTGAGAAGAGGAGAATGTGTCCGATCTAACACACTACAGTCAGTGAGAAGAGGAGAACATGTCTGATCTAACACACTACAGTCACTGAGAAGAGGAGAATGTGTCCGATCTAACACACTACAGTCAGTGAGAAGAGGAGAATGTGTCCGATCTAACACACTACAGTCAGTGAGAAGAGGAGAACATGTCTGATCTAACACACTACAGTCACTGAGAAGAGGAGAATGTGTCCGATCTAACACACTACAGTCAGTGAGAAGAGGAGAACATGGTCTGATCTAACACTACTGCAAGTGAGAGGAGGAGAACATGTCTGATCTAACACACTACAGTCAGTGAGAAGAGGAGAATGTGTCCAATCTAACACACTACAGTCAGTGAGAAGAGGAGAACATGTCTGATCTAACACTACTGCAAGTGAGAGGAGGAGAACATGTCTGATCTAACACACTACAGTCAGTGAGATGAGGAGAACATGTCTGATCTAACACACTACAGTCACTGAGAGGAGGAGAACATGTCTGATCTAACACTACTGCAAGTGAGAGGATGAGAACATGTCTGATCTAACACACTACAGTCAGTGAGATGAGGAGAACATGTCTGATCTAACACACTACAGTCAGTGAGAGGAGGAGAACATGTCTGATCTAACACACTACAGTCAGTGAGAAGATGAGAACATGTCTGATCTAACACACTACAGTCAGTGAGAAGAGGAGAACGTGTCTGATCTAACACACTACAGTCAGTGAGAAGAGGAGAACATGTCTGATCTAACACACTACAGTCATTGAGAAGAGGAGAATGTGTCCGATCTAACACACTACAGTCAGTGAGAAGAGGAGAACATGTCTGATCTAACACACTACAGTCACTGAGAAGAGGAGAATGTGTCCGATCTAACACACTACAGTCAGTGAGAAGAGGAGAACATGTCTGATCTAACACACTATAGTCACTGAGAAGAGGAGAATGTGTCCGATCTAACACACTACAGTCAGTGAGAAGAGGAGAACATGTCTGATCTAACACTACTGCAAGTGAGAGGATGAGAACATGTCTGTTCTAACACACTACAGTCAGTGAGAAGAGGAGAACATGTCTGATCTAACACACTACAGTCAGTGAGAAGAGGAGAATGTGTCCAATCTAACACACTACAGTCAGTGAGAAGAGGAGAACATGTCTGATCTAACACACTACAGTCAGTGAGAAGAGGAGAACATGTCTGATCTAACACACTACAGTCAGTGAGAGGAGGAGAACATGTCTGGTCTAACACACTACAGTCAGTGAGAAGAGGAGAATGTGTCCGATCTAACACACTACAGTCAGTGAGAAGAGGAGAACATGTCTGATCTAACACTACTGCAAGTGAGAAGAGGAGAATGTGTCCGATCTAACACACTACAGTCAGTGAGAAGAGGAGAACATGTCTGATCTAACACACTACAGTCAGTGAGAAGAGGAGAACATGTCTGATCTAACACTACTGCAAGTGAGAGGATGAGAACATGTCTGATCTAACACACTACAGTCAGTGAGATGAGGAGAACATGTCTGATCTAACACACTACAGTCAGTGAGAGGAGGAGAACATGTCTGATCTAACACACTACAGTCAGTGAGAAGATGAGAACATGTCTGATCTAACACACTACAGTCAGTGAGAAGAGGAGAACGTGTCTGATCTAACACACTACAGTCAGTGAGAAGAGGAGAACGTGCCTGATCTAATACACTACAGTCAGTCAGATGAGGAGAACAAGTCTGATCTAACACACTACAGTCAGTGAGAAGATGAGAACATGTCTGATCTAACACACTACAGTCAGTGAGAAGAGGAGAAGTGTCTGATCTAACACACTACAGTCAGTGAGATGAGGAGAACATGTCTGATCTAACACACTACAATCAGTGAGAAGAGGAGAACATGTCTGATCTAACACACTACAATCAGTGAGATGAGGAGAACATGTCTGATCTAACACACTACAGTCAGTGAGAGGAGGAGAACATGTCTGATCTAACACACTACAGTCAGTGAGAGGAGGAGAACATGTCTGATCTAACACACTACAGTCAGTGAGAAGAGGAGAATGTGTCCGATCTAACACACTACAGTCAGTGAGAAGAGGAGAACATGTCTGATCTAACACACTACAGTCAGTGAGATGAGGAGAACATGTCTGATCTAACACACTACAGTCAGTGAGAAGAGGAGAACATGTCTGATCTAACACACTACAGTCAGTGAGAAGAGGAGAACATGTCTGATCTAACACACTACAGTCAGTGAGAGGAGGAGAACATGTCTGATCTAACACACTACAGTCAGTGAGAAGAGGAGAATGTGTCCGATCTAACACACTACAGTCAGTGAGAAGAGGAGAACATGTCTGATCTAACACACTACAGTCAGTGAGATGAGGAGAACATGTCTGATCTAACACACTACAGTCAGTGAGAAGAGGAGAACATGTCTGATCTAACACACTACAGTCAGTGAGAAGAGGAGAACATGTCTGATCTAACACACTACAGTCAGTGAGATGAGGAGAACATGTCTGATCTAACACACTACAGTCAGTGAGAAGAGGAGAACATGTCTGATCTAACACACTACAGTCAGTGAGAAGAGGAGAACATGTCTGATCTAACACACTACAGTCAGTGAGAGGAGGAGAACATGTCTGATCTAACACACTACAGTCAGTGAGAAGAGGAGAATGTGTCCGATCTAACACACTACAGTCAGTGAGAAGAGGAGAACATGTCTGATCTAACACACTACAGTCAGTGAGATGAGGAGAACATGTCTGATCTAACACACTACAGTCAGTGAGAAGAGGAGAACATGTCTGATCTAACACACTACAGTCAGTGAGAAGAGGAGAACATGTCTGATCTAACACACTACAGTCAGTGAGAAGAGGAGAACATGTCTGATCTAACACACTACAGTCAGTGAGAAGAGGAGAACATGTCTGATCTAACACACTACAGTCAGTGAGAGGAGGAGAACATGTGGAGTACAGAATGGGAAAACTCACATACATTGGATGTGTAGCTTCACGTGAACAATACGGGATCTTGTGAAAATAAATGAATCACGTGAGGAAAAACAGAAACACGGAAATCTTAACAGTGAAACTACACGCCCTCCGTGTGATAATTAATGAATTAATTAAATGATGAATACAATATGTTTACGTATAAATAAACACAGGCACTAAATGTGTAAAATGTAACATGTGAAGTGTTTAAAAACTGCATCAATTAAATGAAATGTAAATTTAATGCATCAAAATATTGATTGGAGTAAAATAAATCTACTAACACACAACTAAAAAGATGAGAAAACACAAGACACAAAAAACACAAGTTTTACACAAGAACAAATATGCAATAAAAATACAAATAAAACCCGGGAATGGGATAAAAGGCTGTAAGTAAAATAATAAGTGATTGTAATAAATACACACACACACACACACACACACACACACACACACGGACGCACACTCTTATAACACACTGGTGTGTTGTTGTATTTGAAGAGAATTGTTGTTGTGTTTAATGTCATTTCTCTTCCTCAGACTTCCACAGGAACTAAAGTGGATCAGACGTTAGGAATTCACACATTAATGCATAAACATTCAGACTTCTGAAGTACTTAATGATTATATTTGAAGGAAAAGTGTAGTTATAGTGTTTTATTCATATATTTTAGTGACTGAAACAAGAACATGAATTGTTGAAGGAAACTTTACTTGTATTTAAAATATCTTTTATTTTCTATAAACAAACAGGTTTGTAAATGGAGCATCAGTGGATCAGAGAGAAGAGAAGAGCTGCATTACTTTTATTACATTACAGTGTTGGACGGTGTGACTCGTGCCTCATGTTGGTCAGGATGCTAAAAGCTAGCAGTAAAACATGTAGTGCCTGATTAGACACTCGTTCACATGTTACAGCTTACTGTCTCACACTATCTCACATTATCTCACACTGTCTCACACTGTCTCACACTGTCACACTGTCTCACACTATCTCACACTGTCTCACACTATCTCACATTATCTCACACTGTCTCACACTGTCTCACACTGTCACACTGTCTCACACTATCTCACACTGTCTCACATTATCTCACACTATCTCACACTGTCTCACACTGTCTCACACTATCTCACACTCTCACACTATCTCACACTGTCTCACACTATCTCACATTATCTCACACTGTCTCACACTTAATCACACGGTCTCACATTGTCTCAAACTGTCTCACACTATCTCACACTGTCTCACACTGCCTCACACTGTCTCACACTGCCTCACACTCTCACGTTATCTAACACTGTCTTACACTATCTCACATCATCTCAGTGTCTCACACTATCTCACACTGTCTCACACTATCTCACACTGTCTCACATTGTCTCACACTATCTCACATTATCTCACACTGTCTCACATTATCACACATTGTCTCACACTGTCTCACATTATCTCACACTGTCTCACACTTAATCACACGGTCTCACATTGTCTCACACTATCTCACACTGTCTCACACTGCCTCACATTCTCACGTTATCTCACATTGTCTCACACTGTCTAACACTGTCTCACACTATGTCACACTGTCTCACACTATCTCACACTGTCTCACACTATGTCACACTGTCTCACACTATCTCACATTATCTCACACCGTCTCACACTATCTCACACTCTCACATTATCTCACACTGTCTCACACTATCTCACACTGTCTCACACTATCTTACACTGTCTCACACTGTCTCACATTATCTCACACTGTCTCAAGTTATCTCACATTGTCTCACACTATCTCACACTGTCTCATTTATTACAGTAAGATATTTGAATGACAAATTTACATGTTTTTATTTGATGAACATCACTGTGTATTGTGTGTATTTGTGTATTGTTTGTTTTTGTGTGTGTGTATGTGTGTGTGTGTATTTGTATGTGTGTATTACTGTATGTGTGTATTTGTGTATTGTTTGTATTTGTGTATTGTGTGTATTTGTGTGTATGTATGTGTGCGTGTATTTGTGTGTGTGTTTGTGTGTGTGTGTGTGTGTATTAGTGTGTGTGTGTATTTGTGTATTGTTTGTATTTGTGTATTGTGTGTATGTCTGTGTGTATGTGTGTGTTAGTGTGTATGTGTATATGTGTGTGCATTAGTGTGTGTGTGCATTAGTGTGTATGTCTATGTGTATATGTGTGTGTGTGTGTGTATTAGTGTATGTGTGTATTAGTGTGTGTGTGTGTGTGTGTGCGTGTGTGTGTGTATTAGTGTGTATGTGTATGTGTGTGTGTGTGTGTGTGTGTGTGTGTGTGTGTGTGCGTGTGTGTGTGTGTGTGTTCATGCGTCCTCGTGTGTATTTCTGCTCCTAAGGAAGCTGGTATTCACAGCTGAACTCGCCGGCGTTGTCTCTCTCTGAAGCCCAGTGCGCGAGTAAGTCGCTGAAGTCCGGAGTACTGGAGCTGCTCAGGCTGATAACCGGAATGTTGGTGTTACTGCTCATGGTTTCTGTGGAGCAAATCCCCACATCCTGGATATCAGCACCGACACAGAGGTGTTCAGGATGAGGCTCAGTCCAGAAGCTGCTGGGGAGACGCCGCTGAATCATGGGTAATCCCTGCTTCTTCACCTGGGTGTTCTGGAAGAGCTCTGCGAGCGGCCCGAGGTTTTCCGGCTCGTCTCCCCGATCCGATGATGCCGCTCGAATGAAGTCGGAATAGTACCGCTGCCGGCCGGTGACCTCAGGACGCGACCTTCCTGCGTAGACGTCGCACGTGTCCGAGTCTTGGTTCCGTCCGAAATAACGCTGCACGTCGCTGCTGATGAGCTCGGCGAATCGTAGCAAGCGATCCGTCATCTCAGTGTACAGATCAGAAGCTAACGCATCTGTGACCTGAGACTCGACACCTGTGGAAAACTCCTCCTCCTCCTCCTCAAAGCTGTCCTCCACCTCGTCCCTCAGCTCCTCTTCATATTCGTCTTCAAGCTCATCTTCATCAGCAGGAATGAAGCAGGTCTGAGCTGGACGGCTCGCTCCGAAACCACTCAGGGTTCTGATTACACTCGCTGCCATCCTACCAATAACACATTCCAACAACATGAGATATGACCTACACTCTCAGAAATATACATACCAAACCCTACGGGTCCTTGTCACCGGGTCGGTACCACCAAGGGTCCAGCTTGTGTTCCTGTAGTATGTGTGTTGTACCTGGGAAGGTGTGTGTAAAGTATTTATAAAGATATATCAATGGTTATTAAAACCCAATTATGAATCTTAAATCGTTTTTAAAGGGTCCACATTTCCAGGTAAAAGACACATTAAAGGTACAAAAGTCGTACTCCTGATGAATCCAGCGCCGTTTATTACTTTCTTTTAATACAGTATTCATTCGGTACATTTTACTATTCACAATTTAGTATCATTGTAAAGCCTTCCAAATATTTTAGCTTGTTTGTCTTATATAGAGTGGAGCATATGAGATTTACCTCAAATGAAAAATGCAGTATAATTTCTTCTTCTTATTATTATTATAATTATAATTATTATTAAATATGTACAGGGTTTTGTGGTAACCGTCAGGCACTTTGGAGAAGAAACACAGTGCTGCTGGTCTGTTTTAGTTCAGATGTACACTTTACTTGAACATTTTCTCATGTATTACTCCACAGAACGTCGTGTTGCAGAACGTACATGTTTAAGAAACGGATGTAAATCTGTCGTGATGTATAAAATAATAAAATAAATCAACGGCTCTGCTCTATAAATCCATGATGTATTTAATGATTTAATTTATTTAACCAGTCTCTGCTGTGTTGCTCTTTGATATGAAATCATCTCATTCTGAAGGAGAAATAAAGAATTAACGTAGCAGACGTTCAGCATGCAGAACCGTGATGTGTTCAATAAATATGACACTCTTCTCTGTGGAGAACTCTCCCAGAAAAATAGGTACTAAAAGTACCGTTCCTCCTCCTTGTGGTGGTACCCTTATCTTCGTACATTTAATATGGAAATGTTGCTAAAAGAAAAAAAAAAAGTAAGGTACTGAACTAGACTATAAAGCTTTAAATGTAAAAGAAACGCACTAAAGGTACTAAAGGTACTAAACTCAAAGACAAGGAAAGGTACTGATTATTTTGTGTGTAGTTATAATCAGATTTGAGATTAATGATCTTTAAGGTGTGTTAAATCATGTTTAAAGGTTTTAAAGGTAGTCTCGTGCCCACTGCAGCGTCAAGGTCAAGTACACTTTGGTACCTTTAGTTCTGAGAGGTTCCGTGTTTATATATTCGGTTCTCAGTGCATGAGGCGAGGTTTGTTGTTGTTGTTGTTGTTGTTGATTTGTTTTCTTACCGTGCACCGGTGCAGGTCCGCGCGCTCGTCGGTCTCGCTGTTGTACATGGCTATCTGCGGGAGCATTTTATACCCACCGGCAGTGCGGAGCGCGCGCGCGCACCCCCGTGCCTCTGTGTTTTCTCAGCAAATATTTGCGCGCACGAGGCTGTGTAATTGTGCCTGTGCGCAAACAGAGCGCGAGGCGAGCCGCGGCGCCCGGCAACCGGAGGAGACAGCGGAAACGGGCGCGGAGGTCGCGAGCTGCCGTGATGGTGCGCGTTTGCCGGGGGACGCTCGAGTGTCTCTGCGCCATGCAAACACACACACACACACACACACACACACACACACAGACACACACACACACACAGAGCGCAAACACGGCCTTGCGCAAACAGCCAGGAGCGCAGCCGTTATCGCTCACTTAAGGCGGACCTAAAAAGGCGTGAAATCGGATCTCACGCCATTTTGAGTTCTGAATGAGCCCCTTTATAAAATCCCATTAAAGAGATAAGGAGAGTCAATTCCGCGTGTGTTTTGTGTACTGTTCATTTTACACCAAACAAAAATCCACAAAGATGTGATTTAACCATTCTGATCATATCGTGTCCAAAATAAACTCAGAAAGAGAGAGAGAGAGAGAGAGAGAGAGAGAACCAAAGAGCTTAAAACTGAACATCTGCTCCAACATCTGCCACCAGGAGAATAATGCCTTTAATAAAAATATATAATAATAATACTTTCATCACTTTCATTACAACACTAAAGTCACAGAAAGATAACAATCTTCAGCGCCAGGACATTTATTCCATTTGGCAGACGCACTTATCCAGAGCGACTTATACATTTATGTCAGTGTTATATCTGAGCAGTTGAGGGTTAACGGCCTTGCTCAAGGGCCCAGCACTGCCAGATTGGAGGTGCTGGGATTTTGAACTCACGACCTTCTGATCAGAAATCCAATGTCTTAACCACTGAGCTTCCACCACCACCACCTCAGACTTAAACACTGAGACTGTGTCTGAGTCCCGAACACTAATAGGAAGACTGTTCCATAACTGTGGGGCTCTATAAGAGAAAGCTCTTCCCCCTGCTGTAGCCTTCACTATTCCAGGTACCAACAAATAGCCTGCACCTTTTTAATTGAAGTAGGCGTGGTGGATCATAACAGACCAAACGTTTGCTCAGGTACTGTGGCACGAGACCGTTTAGTGCTTTATAAGTTAATAATAGTATTTTATAATCAGTGTGAGATTTCACTGGGAGCCGATGCAGTGTGGATAAGATCGGGGTGATGTGGTCGTATCTTCTGGTTCCAGTTAGGACTCTAGCAGCTGCATTCTGGACTAACTGGAGTTTGTTTATATTCCTACTGGAACATCCAGACAGTAAGGCATTACAGTAATCTAGTCTAGAGGTGACGAAAGCATGAACTAATATTTCTGCATCATGTAGTGACAATACATTTCTTATCTTAGAAATATTTCTGAGGTGAAAGAAGACTATCCTAGTAATATTATCTACATGAGCTTCAGATGATAGACTGGAGTCAATAATCACTCCAAGGTCTTTTACTGCTGCACATGATGACACAGAAAGAACATCCAGAGTTACTGTGAGATCAGAAAGATTACTTCTAGCTACACGTGGTCCTAGTACTTCTGTCTTATCAGAATTAAGTAAAAGGAAGTTAGTTAACATCCAACGTCTAATGTCCTTTACACAATCTTCAACTTTAGTAAGCTGTTGTCTGTCCTCTGGCTTCGCTGAAACATACAGCTGTGTATCATCAGCATAACAGTGGAAGCTAATTCCATGTTTACGAATAATTTGACCTAGAGGTAGCATATATAAAGTAAAAAGCAGGGGGCCTAAAACAGAACCTTGTGGAACACCAAATTTTACCTCAGTATGCGTGGAGAAGTCTCCATTTACATCTACGAACTGATAACGATCGGTCAGATAAGACCTGAGCCAGGAGAGGACTGTGAGGTGGGAATACACCCTGCAGCCACCCCAACTCTGACCTTAAACCAGATCTCAAAAGATTACTCCTAAGACAATGAATATCTTGTTAATGTTGTAATGTGGCCATTTATTTTGCACAAAAGACCAATTAGATTTTCTGCTAATAAAGTTTAGCTCTCTATGCACAATTATGTGACGTCATTCATTAGTAATGCACCAATTAATACTGTGCTACTTTATGCAAACGCTAATCACTTAGAAAGCCTATTATTTATTCAGAAACGCTCGAAACAGCTCTCTGGCGACATCTGCTGGCCAAACACCTGTACATACCCTGAATATATG
This sequence comes from Ictalurus furcatus, assembly GCF_023375685.1. Lineage (NCBI taxonomy): Eukaryota > Metazoa > Chordata > Actinopteri > Siluriformes > Ictaluridae > Ictalurus > Ictalurus furcatus. The sequence goes on from NC_071280.1 coordinate 196,467, forward strand.
AAACAAACAAAAACAACAACAACAAAAAAAACACCTACACCTCACACGTTTTAGTACAGGATCGTTTCTGTAGTAACAGCTCATTCAAATATAGTGTACAGAGAAATTTCTTTACCAGTTCTTCTTTGTAAATGTAGAAAGTAGAGATCCTACTAGAAAGAATGTGGAAATGAACAACAGAAGAATAACTGTTCTCTGAATTCTTACACACACACACACACACACACACACACACACTCACATCATAAAAAAGTAAAAAGTATCATTATCAGGGTAATATCTATGGAGTATTTGATTTTGTTATTAAGAGTCAAATCAATCTGTTCAGTAGCCTACTTAAACTCAGTGGCCAATCACAGCGCAAGCAGTTGGGCGAGGGCGTGGCTATGCCGGTGAGGAAACAGACGGAACCCGGAAGTACGCCGCAGCAGTGTTCATGGCAGCAGTCGCCTTCGACACTGTTCAAAACAAACATGTGATTTATTTCAGTTTGTAAAATGGCAGGGATTTTATTTAGGTGCCTTTTTCTGTTTCACGCGGTGGTTTGCGGTTTCGCTGACGGTGAGTTAGTGACATATTCAGCTTTATTTTAGTGTTACAATGTTTGCGGGTGTTAGCGAGTCTTAGGAGTTTATTTGTAAACAATGCTCGTGTAGTTTATTACTATAATGTTTATATTCTGGAAAGATGGAGCACTTTACAGGATTGTTACAGAATCTCTAACAGGGTGAAGTTTAGTATTAATACAATTATAAAATAAAAGCAAATTGACGTGAATGGACATGAATGAAAAATAAAAGAATGACTTTTGTTGTTGTTTTTGTTTTTGTTTGTGAATGCCGCCCCGTGACGTCACTTCCCCTCCGCAGATGTCAGCTACGTCAGCGGGTTTTATTCCAACACGCCTCAGAGGTTGTCCATGTACAGCTGGTTCGGGAACGCGCGCCTGTTCCGGTTCCGAGTTCCGGAAGGGGCGGAGCTTGTGCGCTGGTCGCTTATAGTGATGCGCGGTTCCGGGTTCAGCTGCGGAGACCAGAACATCTCAGTGTGAGCCACACAAACTCCTCCTTCACACACCTTCAACACAACAGTTACAACTTTCACACACTCGTGTGTTCAGTGATTCAGACGATGATCTGGTGATTGGTGTTGTTTAAAAATAACGAATAATGAATTAAGATAGAATAAATAAACAAATAAATAGAGAAGTATTATCGCAAAAAAGTACGATAAAATATTACGTAAAATTAAATAAATACGACTCGCCAATCTTTATCGCTTAAAAATATGCAGTCGTTAACGCCCCCCCCCCCCCCACCGATCTGAAGTGATTGACAGTTGTGTAAGTGAACGCTCCGATATTATCTCAATCCTGACTGGAAGCTCCACCCCCTTCTTCCGTCTCACGTTAGTAATCGTATATCACGTTTGTGATATAGTAAGCTCAAAAACACTGAGTGTGTGTTTATATATGTCTAAATATGTTTGTTCTGTTTGATAAATACTCTAACAGGCACTTTCGGGCCGGAGCTCCGCCCGTCATCAACCCCATTAACACGGCGTTCCCGAACTCCACGGCCTTCTCTCTGGCCTATAACCTGAGCGTGAGTGTGAGTCAGGGTCAGACCGCCAGCGTCACGCTGTTTAACGTCACGCAGCCTGAAGCTGGAGACTGGTTCATCGCCGCGCATCTACCTAAAGACGATGGCAAGATACAACAACAGGTACAGCACTCGCTCAGCGTCTCCAGTGTCGGCGCTTTGTAAGAGTCCGAGGTAAAGCCGTAACTTTACTCAGTATATAGTGATTACTGGCAAATTTGTTTGCTGTAGTGTAAGAGAACTGCTTCTGACACTGGAGACTCCTTCCATAAACATCTCCTTACTGTAAGAGAACTCTACTGTTTATTATAGAGCTGTTACTATGGAAACGATAAGGTATTAGAAGGAGCGCGTTAATGTAAACCTGCGCTACAGTCAGAGCTGCTGTTGTAGAGAGTTAATGAACGGAGGTGTTGTGCAGGGGCTGCCGTCGTGTTCGTATTCCTTACAGCCGCAGATGTACGTGAGGAGAGCCGTGGACACGCCCATCCTGCAGACCAACATTCCACTCGCTCAGACACTCACTCAGCAACACGCTCAGTTCAGGTGTGTGTGTGTGTGTGTGTGTGTGTGTGTGTGTGTGTGAAATATTCATCTGATCTCCGAGGCATGTGTACACGTAACAGTGATCTGTTTGTGTGTGAGCTAAGTATAGAATTCTAGAAAAAATTTAAACTGTGGAGTAAACGAGGAAATGAGACGTTGCCATGGTGACGAGAGATGTCATGGTGTTTGAGAGATATATCACGAACACAGAACTGTATTATCTTATTAAATATTTCTGTCTAATCTGCCGCTGCAGGGTTTTTGTTCCTGAGTTCTCCTCCAAGCTGGACGTCTTTATCCAGTCGTGCTCTGTACAGACTGTTCCCGTGACCAATTGCTCGCTGTCAATCACGTTAGGCTCCGCCTCTTTGGGCCAGAGCTCAGCGATTACGGCGAACTGCTCCGGGAACGAGCCGTGCTCTGCTTCTCTCTCCGATCCGCCGTGGAACACCTGGGTGAGGGTTTCGGTGGAAATCAGCCCAGCGAACGTGACGACGACTTTCAGCATCTCGGCAAACTATACAGGTCTGTCCGCATAACTCCGTGGAGATTACGGTCACATGACCAGGACGTGGGCGTTTCCTCCTCACTGTCGATTCTGAATAAAGCGTGAAACAGCTCAGGATGCAGGTTTGATCTGTGTGAATGTAGTCCTGCAGTCAGTTGAATTCAAGAGAGCTTTTTTTATTAGATGACTGTGTAGAGGACAGTACTGAGGGATGTGCCCGGCTGAACAGATTCAGGAGTGTAGGAGACGTGTACTGACACCAACATCAGCAGAGAACAAGGAGAAACCCAGTACTCAGACAGATTAAGTCATAAAGGTGCGTTCACACATGGCGATTTTATCGCTGCAGGTCTCCGGTCACTGTACTGTGAAGTCGCAGGCATGTAGGCGTTCCTACTACCGGTTGCCATAGTAACTTGGGTGGCGCAACTAACATTCCACTTTTGACAGCAAACCAGTTTTCTTGCTGCAAATCTGAAACATTCTGGAGGGAGAGCGATCTTTAAATAAAATTCACCACCAGTGTGTATGTGCATCATATCCTACGAGATGAAGGAGAAGCAGTGTGTGCGCCGGCATTTAAACCCGCTAAGATCCTAAGCTAAGCTAACCCGCTACAGCCGCAACGGCGCGGCTTCTGCTAGCGAGGACGGGAGGCTACGGATCACGTGCGCTTTACCGTCTTCACTCCTATTGGTAGCTGCCACACCGAGTCGCTCCAAATGTCAGTCGCTGGACACGCCCACATCTAGTCGCCAGGGAATGGTCTCCGGTTGCTTTGTCGCCGCAAGTCTCTGTATGTGTGAATAATCCACCTCGAGCCTCTGAGTTCTGTCAGTTTAGTAAAATATGGGATTTTGTATATTTAAAAAAAAAAAAAGAACTCATTTCTCTCTCTGGCTCTCTCTCTTTCTGTCTCTCTCTCTCTCTCCCTCTCTCTCTCTCTAACAGCTGGCTGTAAACCCTCGAGCGTCCCTGGAGGTGTGAACGTCTCCTTTCCCCTGAGCAGCTCGTCTCTCATCTCGTCCCCCAAAAACTCCTCCGGTGGCGTCTCTCTCTACTCTAACAGCTGCATCCAGACCCCAGCTGTGTTACGGGAGGCGCAGGACGTCTTTTCAGTTCAGTTCACCATCGCTAACGGCAGCGTAACCGCTCTGTCCCGTCTCCCCACCCTGCTGACCCTGGAGCTGGACTCTGCAGACAGCGGGGGGGTGCTAATCCTCCAGCTCCACCTCAACACGGTGTGTGTGTGTGTGTGTGTGTGTGTGTGTGTGTGTGTGTGTGTGTGGATTGGGACTATTGGGGTGGATTTTCCCTGCAGGTAGATGATCGGGGAAACCGCTTATAGGGAGAAATGTCTCAGAGGGAAGTAGTGAATGAGACACTTTTATATTCTAGACCTCCGTGATTGGTCCATTAGACAGTGTGAGGGCGTGTCTAACACCTTCTGCTCCTGTTCTTCAACTCAACACCACCAAGTCATGTGATGCAGGTGTGTTACCACATCAACACACACACACACACAGTGACCACATGGACATGTAAAAGACTTTTTAAGTAAAAACCACGGAGTGTTTACATTTTAAGTGTGTGTGTGTGTGTGTGTGTGTGTGTGTGTAGCTTTCATGAAGGGGTATCCACTCCGAGTGAACAGTAATGAAACGAAGGCGTTGTTGAGGATTCCCTTTCCTAAAGCAGTGACCTGGTACCTCAGTCTGCAGAGCATCTGTAATAACAGGTACACACACACACACACACACACACACACACACATATATTGGATGGAATTCCCGAAATGGTTTTGATTGCCAGAAGAACTTCCGTACTGTCTTTACTGATAATAAGTGATCCTGTATATTTACACCACTGCTCTGCTGAGTTCTGGACTCTGATTGGTCAGAAAGTGGTGATTTAATTCTCTATAACAGTAGCACTGACCGTAGCGCAGCTTTATATTAAGGCGCTCGCTCCGATGCGTTATCGTTTCCATAGTAACGGTAGTAGTGGTGTTTTCAGTGTTGTGTGCAGTAACGTCTCGGCCGTGGTGAGCGTGTCGGCGAGTGTGAGCGCGTGTGTAGATGACTGCGGTCCGTACGGAGACTGCAGGCTGCTGCGCACACAGAGCTACCTGTACGCTGCCTGTGTGTGTAAAGCAGGTGAGTCACACACACACACACACACACACACACACACGTAATGTGATGTAAAGTTTTGTACTCATTTATAATACTCTGTGTGTGTGTGAGACCAGGTTGGTTGGGATGGAGCTGCTCAGACGGATCGAGCGCTCTGTCGTTCTCTCGGCAGTTAGCCGCCGTGCTCCTGCTGACGCTCAGTAACCTGCTCTTCCTCCCTCCCATCGTGGTGGCGCTGTACCGCGGCTACCACGCCGAGGCCACCGTCTACCTCTTCACCATGTTCTTCTCCACCGTGCGTATCGTATCGTCCTCGCGCTCCACACCTGCATCTGATCGCCTCCACCTCAATACAAACCGAATGACTGTTTTATTACGTGTGAAAGAGAACGAGAACGTTAATTGTATGTGAGAGAGATATAACATCTTCGTGTGTGTTGTTGCTGCTTCTGTGTGTGTGTGTAGTTTTATCATGCGTGTGATCAGCCCGGCGTGACGGTGCTCTGCATCATGGACTACGACACGCTGCAGTTCTGTGACTTCCTGGGCTCGGTGGTGGCCGTGTGGGTGACCATCGTCTGCATGGCGCGACTGCAGTACACGCTTAAATACGTAGGCGTGTTTAATAAACTCAGACGTGTGTGTTACACGTCATATTCCTGGATTTAAACCCAGCGCTGCTGGAAAATACGTTTACGTCATGGTAAAAAATTTCCCTTCTGTCCTATCCTCCAGGTCTTCTTCTTGGGTGGGACACTCTTTATTGCCATGGCGATGCAGCTGGACCGCAGAGGCTTGTGGAACCTTCTAGGTCCTGTGCTGTTTGCATTAGTGATCATGCTGAGCGCCTGGGTAAGAGTCGAGCCCGAGTCTGCTGGTGTTCAGAAGTCAGTGCTAGTGCTGCCGTGATGATCTTATCCACATCATGATGATTATCTGTTACAGATTTACCGTGGCGTAAAGCGTCGTCAGTGTTATCCGCCCTCCTGGAAGCGCTGGGTTTTCTTCCTGATCCCCGGCATCGTATCGGCGCTCATCGGGTTGTGCGTGTACGCCTTCGCTCAGACCGACAGTAACTACTACTACACACACTCTATCTGGCACGTCATGGTGGCCACCAGCGTGGTGTTCCTCCTGCCGTCGCGCGAGAAGAACACGCCGCCCTGGGGCTGGCCACACAAACTCTGTGGATATAAACTGTGTCTGAATCAGAAGGAAGAGCTTCACACCATCTCCTAAACACACACACACACACACACACACACACACACACACGTGTAATGTGCAACGCAACAGCGAATCAGAACGCACATTAGACTGTGGAACACAACATGACCTGAGAACAGAAAGGGGCGGTCCTTACAGACAATCACGTGCTCGTTGCTGATTGGACACGGTGTATCACATGACCCTCACAAGATAAAAGAGTGCCACTTTTTCAGTCTGTTACCTAGTTACTGACGAGGACTTCTGATTTCCACTCGACTCACGTTCACGTGTGTAAAGTAAACCAATAAATAAAAACGTTATTTATTTAAGTGTCAAATAAATGAAAGAAAGCGTACATTCGTTTTTACTGGCAAAGGTACGACTGGTCCGTCGTGCTCTTAAACCCCACGCGTTAACTTCCAGGAAACAGTACAAGGTTTAAAGGAATGTAGTATGAACGCACTAAACGCAGCAGTAGAGTCGTTTAGGCTTGTTCAGAGCTGTGAAACATTCTCCAGCCAATCAGCAGCGAGCATGCGATGTGGAGTAAGGACCGCCCCTTTCCGTGTCCATTTCATGTCGATGTGTTTGTGATTGTTGTTGTTTTTGGTATGGTGTAATACAGGAAAGGTGTGACGTCACAACTCCCAGTCTACTCCCAGTCTACTCCCAGTCTACTCCCAGTCTACTCCCAGTCTACTTCCAGTCTACTCCCAGTTTAATCCCAGTCTACTCCCAGTCTACTCCCAGTCTACTCCCAGTCTATTCCCAGTCTATTCCCAGTCTACTCCCAGTCTACTCCCAGTCTACTCCCAGTCTACTCCCAGTCTACTTCCAGTCTACTCCCAGTTTAATCCCAGTCTACTCCCAGTCTACTCCCAGTCTACTCCCAGTCTACTCCCAGTCTACTCCCAGTCTACTCCCAGTTTAATCCCAGTCTACTCCCAGTCTACTCCCAGTCTATTCCCAGTCTATTCCCAGTCTACTCCCAGTTTACTCCCAGTCTACTCCCAGTCTACTCCCAGTCTACTCCCAGTCTCAGACACACGGCCAGTAGCACTTCATTCTCTTCTTTATTACAGTGATACCTTTACTGTGGCCAGTGTGAATATAATTATATACACTACACACTAATACATGTGTGATATCTATTCAGGATCGGGATTAAATCAGGAGAAACACGATGCAGCTTTATTCCCCCTTTTTCTTAAATAAATAAATAAATAAAAACGGAAAAATACTGGATAATGCACTTTTATAAATTGCACATACATTTTTGGTTGTGTGTGTATTTGCTTAGACAGTGAGACTGTGTGTGTGTGTGTGTGTGTGTGTGTGTGTGTGTGTGTGTGTGTGTGTGTGTGTGTGTGAGAGAGAGACCTTTATTCTTTGGTTTTCTTGATTCTTTTATGGTATTTATGGTTATGAACCTGGTGTTAAGGCATATGGACTATTATGGATGATGGACCTCTTCAGCACTTCATTGCAGTTTTACGTGTGTGTGTGTGTGTGTGTGCGTGTGTGTGTGTTCACACTCAAATGTTGCGATGGTAAGAACGTACCTATGTGACTGTGTGACGATTGAACAGTGGCCAGTAAGAGCCCGGGTTCTGCAGAGGGGAATATAATGTGATTTCAGTGTGAATGAAAAATGTTTGATTAATAAAATAAATTGTACTTTTTTGTTAATTAGTTTGTCATTTGCTTTGTAAGCAAACTCTGATCTAGTCCTAATAAAGTGATTATTAATTACGTACTGTAAAAGTCCTTTCTCATCCTAAGAATTCTGATACCTGAAGATATGTTGTGGTTATAAATGAAACCCGTGTAAGGAACCGGGCTCGTGGGTGTTCCGGGTCGTTCTTACAGAACCGCGAGCGGTGGTGTTTCTGGCGTCTGTATCCGCAGAGGAGACGTGAAGGAGGTCAGAACCCAGTTAGTGTTTTGTTGCACACGGTTCGAATGAAGGCCAAAATATCCGAGGGTCAGAAGGTCTCCTGAGTCGTTTTCTTATCGATTGCGTTCCTTTTTTTCCGCCAGCGTCTGAATATTTCATAAAGAAGACGAGCGGGAAACGTGAGCTGATTGTGATTGTGCTTTATTCTGCGATTTATGAAGAGAGAAGTTCAGAAAAACACAACAACACTGAGACTGTGGAAATAATGTAGAGGTGATGTATGATTAGGACACATTTACAGCAGAAACTACGGATAGTGTACTGCGCTAATGTGTGTGTGTGTGAGTACTGGCGTGTTAATGTGTGTGTGTGTGTGTGTGTGTGTGTGGGTGTGTGTTAGTGCCGTTCGAGCTGCAGGACTCCAGTCCAGTCTTGAGATGGATTTGATCTGGGCGTGTGGTCTTTTCTGTTCTGATGAAGACGTGATTCCGGGTCAGTGATTGGAGCTGGAGTAACGGTGTCGAGTCGTTCGGACTGGAGTCTGACTCGGTCTCGGCTAGTCCGGGTCTTGAACCTGACTACAGCTCTGTAGTTAAACGTATGAAGTGACTCATACACATACAGAAGCTTTATTACCGATTTACCTTCACGTCTCCTCAACACACTACTTCCTCAGTGCTCACGTCATGAAGAATCAGTGAGATTAGATTAGATTAGATTAGATTAGATAAAAACTCTTATTCATGTATTTAGTGTGAACTAAACGACAGAGTAATACACTGATAAATAATAAAGAATGATGAATAATATATCATGTGAGAAAAATCTTATAAACTGAGATTAGAAATGTGATTTAGTGCATATTATTAGTTATTGCTATATTTTAAGTGTGTGTGTGTGTGTGTGTGTGTGTGTGTGTGTGTGTGTGATTAAATCTGTGAAGCAGTTCCAGCGTTGGTCTTCCCATTTTCATCTCCTGTTTGTACCAGAGCTGGTGCGTAGCTTGAATTTCGCTGACGACGCATACACGGAAACACACTGCACACACACACACACACACACACACACACACACACGCACACACACACACACACACACGCACACACAGGGTGTCAGTGGATTCTTTGTTTGAGACTAATGTTAAATATTTGAGGTTTGTGTGTGTGTGTGTGTGTGTGTGTGTGTGTGTGTGTGTTTATACCTCTTCTTTGTTTCCTGGGGTACTACAGCTTTCGCTAACAAGCTCTTGTACTGTTCAGACTTTATGTAGCGACTGTATGAGTCCTGCACACACACACACACACACACACACAGTACAGAGTTATCCTCATCATTGCTGTGAATATTGAGTGTGTTGTGGTGTTTAATGTTGTGTGTATCTCTGCTTGTGTAAAACCTTCTTCATGAGGACGTAGATGTGCATCTGTGCGCTGTCGAAGACGAAGCGATTCGGGTTCTTCATTCCCTCCAGAGTGACGGCCATCGTATTACCGTCGATGTTGACCGAGTGTGCGGCTCCGGGAGCGAGGTACTGCCTGTAGAAACACACACACACACACACACACACACACACACACGACAGTCCACCAACAACATCACAGACGATATCACTTTCAGGATGAACACACTCTGGGGTGAAAATAACAAAAAGTCTTCAGTGGGCGGCGTGTGGAGACTTTGTGTTTTATATATGTGTATACGTAAATTTTCATTTGCTTTAGTAACTTCAGTCACATATTTCAATTTTAATCATTTTATAATCATCAAATTTAAATACTTTGTTATTCAGAACATATCGAATAAATGGAGTAGAATTCTGAAAAAGAATGATGACTAACCCCGCCCACTCCTGAAGGCTATTCAGACTAACCCCGCCCAATGCTCAATGATATTCGAACTAACCCTGCCCACTTCTGAAGGATACTCGGATTAACCCCGCCCACTCCACTCCTGAAAGCTAGGCCAGAGTTGAGCCCGTCAGTTCAGCAGCTCCGTGTCCACATTCAGCTTGATTATATCTGTGTGTGTGTGTGTGTGTGTGTGTGTGTGTGTGTGTGATCTGTGTGAGGAAGTCCTACGTGTAAATCTCATCCACTTTCTCTGGGATTTTGGAAGTGTCTCCGTGTCGCAGGTCCTCACACGCCTGCCAGAAGCACAGATTCTCCGCTGAGGGAAAGGGGGAGAGAGAGAGAGAGAGAGAGAGAGAGAGAGAGAGAGAGAGAGAGAGGGGGAAAATTGAGGGAGGAGAGATGAAGGAATAAACAAGAAGTGAAATGTTGAAAACATCTACAAAGATTAAAAAAAAAACTGATTTTGACCAAATTAAGATTTTCTTTTCCTCTGTGTGTGTGTGTGTGTGTGTGTGTGTGTGTGTGTGTGTACATGTGTACCACTGAACTCTTTCTCCAGGTAAGTGAGGAATTCTTTTCTGCCCATCGGGTCGTTCAGCAGCTCCATGAAGCTAAAGCTCCAACGCTCCACACGGAGTTTTGTCGGCATGGCAACCCTGCGTAATGAAATCATGTGTTGATATGTAAAGGGTTCTTATAAACACATTATAAACACATTATAAACACATTATAAACACATTATAAACTATAAAACAGATGAAGCCTCCACACCAGCAGGGGGCGGTGTTTACTGAACAACAACTCACTACAGCTCTTCTGTTCAGGGTTTTCTTTCACCTGAAAAGAAAGTCTCACTAATACACTTAATAATGTGTGTGTGTGTGTGTGTGTGTGTGTGTGTGTGTGTGTGTAGACTCACATGTCTGAGTTGATATTCCACAACATGATGTCGTCTGTGATCCAGGGGTTGCTGGGAAGGCAGCCTTGCATAATGGGGTCATGGTTCAGGTACTGGGCACTGTACTTAACAAAACTGTACACACACACACACACACACACACACACACACACACACACGACTTATGCTCTATTCTATTCTACATAAAAGATCCATTAGTCGTAGATGGAATAAAAGAAGACGGCAAGCACGGGCTATAAAACAGTAATGGACACACACACACACACACACACACACACACACACAGAAAACTGGAATACCTTTCCAGACAAACAGAGGACTTCATTCGGTTCCTTCTTCCCAGGTTTTTCCTGATTTGCTCAATCTGAGGCCATCACACACACACACACACACACACGCAGGATAACATTCCTGTAATGGAGCAGTACACTGTATATGCGATACTGTGAGTGTGAGGAGAACAGAGATGAGAAAGCAGTTACCTCTCTCCTGTAGAATTCAGCGTTCTGTTCTGAAATGTACAGATAGATAAATATTGTTTGTTTTATAAAGTAATTTATACTGAAAATAATTCTGCGATAAAGATTCGAATATAAAATACTAAGATTTTATCCAAGAACCCTTTTACATTTCATTTTAGTTTCAGTACAACTTTACAGAGTGGATACTTACTCCATTAAAGACGTAAGCAGGTGAGAGAGAGAGAGAGAGAGAGTCGTCCATGTTAGTTGAGAGTTTAGCTAATAAAGTTGTTGTTAAGTTGTTTAGTATATTTTGGTCTTCAGTTCTCGAGGCGACGAGAGATATAAGTGAGAATATTGTCTCTATATGAAATGTACTACCGTTAGTATAAAATATGAATCCTGGTTTATAATATTACACTTAGACATATTCATCAGCTGGATTGTCTTCTTTACGCTGTGCTGGATGCAGCTGCCGACATCGTGTGCGAATGTTTTTGTGTCTAAACTGAACTAAGATTTATGAAAGTGTTTCTTTTTATGTTCACACCACATTTACGTTAAGCCACGCCCACACAACTCCATAAAAGGCAAAAAAAAAGAAGAGCTTAAGAGGATAAATATGCAGTTAAGCGGTGAAAGAGCGCCCCCTATGCGTGGCGTGCGTCTACCACGTCTGGAATTTCATGAATTATGATCTGTGAATGAATTCCTTCGTATCCGCATTCCTTCGTTTTAATAAACAGTTTGTGAAAACGGTAAAGAACACGTCGTTCCTCTCGAGAACCTTAGAACCAGGCATGCTCGGTGTGATAAGGTTCTGTTCCGTTCATTCTTAATCCAGCTAGAACCTTAGCCTAGCGCACTGAGCTCCTGCGTTCTCTAATGATCTACAGCTTCGGCACAGATGCTGAAAAACACCTGGCTGTGTCAGAACGATCCACACATACAGTAGATCAGATCACGGTGCGAAGCTTTTCCTCACTCACCAGTTGTACTTTCGTGTTAGCAGCGTTCCGTCTCTCAGGACCGAACTCCAGAATATCCATAGCACCTGGCTGAATATATAAAGAACATTCTGTGTTACAGCATATATACGGATATAAACCTCGTGAAACGCCTATAGAAACAGCTCGTTCACAAGGAATCTGCAATCGTTGACGTGATCGTTGTTGGATTCACTTACTTTTGTCAGGAGATGAACACACACACACACACACACACACACACACACACACACACACACATACACTTTATGTGAAGGAATGGCCTCTAAATCCACCAGATTTTAGCTCCAGTTCTGAGACTATTCTCTCTCTCTCTCACACACACACACACACACACACACACACACACAGGATATCGCAGTAATGGAATCCTCTTAAGGTTTGGAGCAGAAGATGGATCCATTAAAGAGAAAGCCCTGGTCATATGACCTTGCCAACACACACACACACACACACACACACACACACAATATTCCCAAACCCGAGTTTCTTCCCCTCTCACTCTTCCGTCCTTCATTCTCACGCTGCATTAAACTCTTTCTCTCTGCTCTCTGCTTTTCTCTTTCCCTCAATCCCTTAATCCCAACCCCTGATCTTTTTTTTTTTTTTTTTTTAAGTAAAAGTGGAACTGAGGCTTTTATCCGTCTGATTAAATATTTCAGAGGTTAAAAGCTGTGTTTAAATGTAAGAGCATGTGCAGGATTTTTCTGTACAGACAGTGCTGCAAAATGTTATCCTTCATGCACTCTACATTTGTACATGTGAAAAAGAGCCTGAGCAACACGGTCATAAATAACCGAGACGCTTCTGTCCTGAAGATTAAAACTTCACCAGGTCATCACACACATGAATTAATAATGTTTCAGAACGAGCGCTTTAATATGAACCTGCGCTACTGTCAGAGCTGCTGTCAGAGAAAACTAATCAACACCTTCTGACCAATCACAGTCCAGAATTCTACAGGGAACTCATTGGCCAGTTAGTATGTAGCTAATGGACCCGTAGCTAGATGAACTGTTAGAAGACGATAAACGTGGCAAAGAATCTGTTGAAGAATCGGACGCTAACGTGTGACGGAACCATCAGCCGTATTATATTCCTGTAATGTTCAGTTCAAGCACTCTTCTGTCTCTAAACAACACGTTCATCTGAGTTATAAATTAACTGATCAGTTCAACTGCGTGCTCTGTTCCTGAGCAACGCTTATATACGCTTCTGCAGAGAAGGAGACATTCGGACGCCTCGCAGGGAAACGAGAGGGAAGAGGAACTCTGGAGAGCGTCTCAGATGTCTGGAATACAATACAGCAACAGAACGACTGCTTTATATAGAGTTATAGAGCTTTCATAATATACAGAGTGTATACTGAATACACTCATAGTGTGTACAGAGTGTGTGTAC